>NC_089229.1:74054324-74242341 GCF_963924675.1 Phocoena phocoena | reverse complement strand
TAGTGCTTATTATTATATTTCCTTGAAACATAAGCAATGAATATCCAAATGACTTGATAAAATAAAGCCCTCAGAAAAGCTTTTAGAGATCAAATCATCCCTCTTATTTTCTCAGGGAATTCAGAAAATGAGCCCTGAGTTCATTCACATTTACTGGAAAAGCAGCTTCTGAAAATTCTTATAACAAAAATAACACTTCCTCCACTTTTCTCCCCACTTGAAAGCCAAATCCCTTTCCAATCAAGAGAAGTTATTTCCACCTTAAATTTAAATTTATCACAAATATTCTTCCTAACTTAGTGTATAACTAGGCCAACCAATACATATTCTTACAACTGGAGGGCTTGGTTATGAGAATGTGTTCATATTCAGTTCATAATCAAGCAGTCCTCTACACAGAATAGTTTATTAGCCATATTCAGGGAAAAACTGTCTTATAATCTATTACACAATTCAATCATTTCTTTGTTTGTTTTGTTCTGCTTTAATTTTTATAGTATCTAGATAGGCAAAATGAAACCTACAATTCTTGCATGCTTTTAAGCTACTGTATCACACTTTTGCTTAGAAAAAATAAGTTTCTCCATCTTAGGGGAATTGGAAACCAATAAACAGAACTACTTCCTCCCAATGTGAAGGAAGGCTATCAGGCACTGCTTCCAAAGGTAGAGCAAAAATATAAACTTTATATCTCTTTTTTTGTATTTGGCTTACATTCTTCCTCTCCTACTAACATGGTATTCTAAAGAGGGAATTTTAACCTTTAGTTCTGAACAGCATTATGCATGCTGTCTTATCAGAGCACTCTTATTGAAGTTCAAGGCAAAACTATCTTTTTATTAGGAATAAGAAAACTACTAATCCACCATAAAGTAAAGGTCACGAGCTTATCACATATACTGTGTTAATAAAGCTATGAAACAAAATCTTGATGACAGGGACTTCCCTGGTAGTGCAGTAGTTAAGAATCCGCCTGCCAATGCAGGGGACACGGGTTCGAGCCATGGTTCAGGAAGATCCCACATGTTGCGGAGCAACTAAGCCCGTGAGCCACAATGACCTGAGCCTGCACTCTAGAGTCCACGAGCCACAACTACTGAGCCTGTGTGCCACAACTACTGAAGGCCACGTGCCTAGAGCCCGCGCTCCACAACGAGAGAAGCCATCACAATGAGAAGCCCACGCATCACAACAAAGAGTAGCCCCCACTCGCCACAACTAAAGAAAGATCATGCGCAGTAATGAAGGACCCAACGCAGCGAAAAATACATACATACATACATCTTTTTTAACATCGTTATTGGAGTATAATTGCTTTACAATGGTGTGTTAGTTTCTGCTGTATAACGCAGTGAATCAGCTATACATATACATATATCCCCATATCCCCTCCTTCTTGTGTCTCCCTCCCACCCTCCCTATCCCACCACTCTAGGTGGTCACAAAGCACCGAGCTGATCTCCCTGTGCTATGCGGCTGCTTCCCACTAGCTACCTATTTTACATTTGGTAGTGTATATATGTCCATGCCACTCTCACTTTGTCCCAGATTATGGTTATTACTAAGTATCTGAAAAAGAACTAGTTTGCAGAGGCTTATGCATTAGGCAATGTTTCATATCTTGGACTAAAATCATAACCCAGGTAACCAATTCAACATTTCAAAAATATTGAACATTTATTTGAACAATAATAATAATTACAACCACCATTGAGTACTTTACTTTGTTCTAAGCACTTTCACACATTACTTTAAATCTTTACCATAACCCCACAAGGTAGGTGTTAGTAGTCCTACTTTAAGATGAGACAATTGATGTAGAGGGTCCCAACCTAAGTCACTTTGGCTATAAAATATACATTCATTCTTTCTAGGACTCTCCCCTATTTCAGCATAGAATATATTAGGCCTCGGGAAGATTCAACAATAAGCCTATCCATGGTTTCTAATTTTAAGGGAATGGGAGTAAGAGCATGTACCAAAAAACACAGGCTGATAGTACACATGCACCCCAAAAAAGCAATGTAGAGGTCAAGGAGTACAAATCTGAACCAGAGAGAGCCTGGGCCCTCCCAGCCTTTCTACTGCCTGGAGGCAAAATGGCTTCCAGACCAGAGCAGAGAATATCAAACTAGCACATGTACAACACTCTCAAAGAAAAACTCAGGCAGTACCCATATTCCCCAGCACCCCAATCCCTCTTGTGGATTTTAACCCAAACCCTCACTCAGAGGGAAGAAGTTCGAGTGGAATTCTCAGGGTAACGTTCACTGAGTTGCAAAGCCAGCAACTTGGGCCCAGAAGCCATTAAAACAAGCTTGTCTTAGGGAAAAATGGCGTGTCAGCAATATGGGTGGCTGAGTATACTCTGCCATCTCAAGTGAAGATTAATATGTAGCCATTAAAATTTCAGCTAATCACCTATAAATTATGAACATCTACTATAATATGCCTTCTGACACATAGCCCTGAAATTGCTTTCGATGATGTCAACAGTGATCTTCATATTGCTAAATCAAGTGGTCACTTCTTGGCCTTCATCACATCAGACTACTCAGCAGCATTTGACAAAACTGTCCATTCCTTCCATTCTGAAGCAGGCTTTTCTGGTTTTTTGACACCACAGTGCCCTGTTTTTCTCTTCTTAGATTCTCAGACATGCAATTTCTCACTGTCAGAGCACAATTCCAGGCCCTCTTCATCTGTCTATCTTCACTTTTCTATTAGGTTATTTAATCTATTCTTTGGCTTTAAATCCCATCTACATGATGATAACTTCCAAATGTACATCATCAGCCCAGATTGGCCTCTAAGTAAAGACTCATGCATGCAACTATCTTCTAGACTTATACGTGTGGTTGTCTTATGGGACTCTGATAATTAACATTTAAATTTTAAATATTTATTTTATTCCACAAGCACCACCCCAATCCTGGTCCTTACCGAGTCAACCCCTTGTCAATAAATGATATCACCATCTACTTGATTACTTAGGCCATAAATGAGAGTCATCCTTTTCAACTCCTTTTTAACCAACCAACCCTACTCATCACCACCTCATAAGTTGTCAATTTCAACTCAAAAACATATCTCACAGTTGTCCACTTCTCTCCCTATCTCCTGTCATCAGTTTAATTCAAGATTTTCTTCCTTTTCATGGACCACCTCAAGAGCATCCTATCTCTCTTGTTCCCCCTCCAATTCATCCTCCACATAACATCCAGAGTAAACATTTGAAAAATGTAAACATAGTCATGCAATTTCACTACCCTAAAAATCTTTAACAGCTTCCCACAGTACTTCAAATAAAACCTCTTTTCTTTCATCTATAAGACTTGCCCCTTTCTACCTCTTAAACTTCATTATGGGCCAGTATCCCCTCTTTCTCTTTGCTCCAGACAGCTGGCCTTCTTTTACATCATTTTACACACCAAACCCTTCCCATCCGATGGCCCTTGTACTTGCTATTTCTTCTTCCTGGAATGTTCTTAACACCACGCTTGCATGGCTGACTTTTTTTATCCTTTCAGCCTCTGACTGTAAACACCCAGTCTAAAGTAGGTCCCCCAGCCCTACTATTATTCTCCTTCATAGTTCCTGTTTGTTTTCCCTCATAAAACTTATACTCTAGAATTATATTAATACTTTTATTTGTTTTTTATTTCCCTTATTAAACAATAAGCTCCATTTAGGCACAGAATATACATATCTGTTTGGTTCATACAAGTACAAAATTAAACAAATGGTTAACTAAGGCGATCTTCAATATATTGTTCAGAGGAAAAAAATCAAGGAAAATTTATAGTATAATACCAATTTTGATAAAATATGTTTGTGTGTGTATGTGTGTGTGTGTGTGTGTATATATATATATATATATATTATATATATATAAATACAAAGAAACATAGAAGAAAGTATACCAGAATGTATCAACTATATTCTAATTGTTTTTCACTATGTATTTGTGAGTTTTCCGAATTTCTTGCAGTATATTTTACTTTTAAAATAAGAAGTATAGGGGCTCCCCTGGTGGCGTAGTGGTTGGGAGTCCGCCTGCCGATGCAGGGGGCACGGGTTCGTGCCCCGGTCCGGGAGGATCCCACATGCCACGGAACGGCTGGGCCCGTGAGCCATGGCCACTGGGCCTGTGCGTCCGGAGCCTGTGCTCGGCAGGGGGAGAGGCCACAGCGGTGAGAGGCCCATGTACCGTAAAAAACAAACAAACAAACAAAAAAAAAAACAACAAAAAAAAATAAAATAAGAAGCATAAAACTTTTAAGCAGTATTCCAGTTTTTTAAGTCATTCTATTATGAAAAGTGAAAACTGGCAATAATAAGAAATCCACAGATAAATTATGATTAGTTCAGCTCATGGGAAATATGTTGGTTCTTTCCCAGAGGATGGAATATATTAGCTATCAACCAAGTGATTAATCTTCTTGACTTGAAATAAAATTTAAGTCTTAGCTAATGCTACCACTAAATAAAGATTTTCTAATTCTTTGGAAAATGTACAGCTGCATATAATTCTGTTCAGATCAGAGAGGGTTAAAATTTTGAGGCAAGACAATTATTTAAAATATTTGTTAATCTTATACACCAGAAAGAGCTACTTTTGAAAGAATTGTAATTTGTATCCTAAAACATCTTTTTCTGACTATCAACAATACTGGGTTGTCAGAAGTACCTACAAAACTGATTACAATAACCTCTGGCACAATGAACATATCTAAATATGTGGACAGCAGAGCAGTTTAACATAATTATACAGTATTAAGTTTCCCCATTTCATAAATTGAACTGTTAGAAAAAAAATTTTTTTTTTTTTTACTTTTTTTTTTTTTTCTCCCGTTCCGCAGCACTGGCTCCGGACGCACAGGCTCAGCGGCCATGGCTCACGGGTGCAGCCGCTCCACGGCATGTGGGATCTTCCTGGACTGGGGCACGAACCCGTGTCCCCTGCATCGGCAGGTGGACTCTCAACCACTGCGCCACCAGGGAAGCCCAAAAAAAAAATTTTTTTACTAACCAAGTGTGAAAGTTCTCAGTCATTTGAAAAAGTATGTAAACTGTTAATTTTGTTAGAAAATAAAACACTGTTTCTTGTAAAACTTTAAGCAAAAAATAAAAAACAATTCACAATCAAGTCATTGAAAATTTTCCTTTGTTTTATGCTTGAGCTAATCGGATAAATACCTGCTTTTCCAATTTAGGAACAAATCTTACAGAAAATAACAGAATGGAAATACTTCTGATTTTTAAATCAACTAACTGTTAAACTCCTTCAGAACAACAGTACTGGAAAGAACATTCAACTATTTATTGCACCAAGCAAATGAACTCTGTTATGAGATAATGTTCAAGAAGGTTTAATATATGGTGAAGGCTCAGAACAATCACCAAATCTCACATTCATTTGTCAACGAAAATGAAAGTGATGAAGAAAAAAGGTCATGTGGACTAGTGCACATCTTTATTTCAGTTATTAAATTAGAATTAAATCTTAGTAGCAGTGATATATAGAGGACAGTCTCCAGAGATTAGACAAGAAGACTAGATAAACTGAATAGTGCAGATAGAATATTAAGACAAAGTAAAATAAAAAGACTCAATTTAGGGCTATACGTATCTAACCTGCATAAAGGATGCCAAGTGTAAGCATGCACAAGTGCACGTGCAGGCGCGCGCGCACGCGCACACACACACACACACACACACACTCACATACACGTACACATACAACCAAAATTGAAGATTTACATTCTTAAACACTTCCTCCTGGGAGTTAAACACTGGGATTACCAGAGAATCCATGGACCTTTTCCTCTGAGGGAAAAAGATAAGAGTTCTGTCATGTAACTCATTATCCAAGACTTTTTTTTTTTTTTTTTTTACAAATCAGTGATCTGAAATTCACTTAATTAAAAGAAGACAAGTAGAAAATCTGAAGGTTTTGTCTAGATCTTACATTATTATAGATGAATGAGATGTAGTTATAGATGTATACACACAGAGAGAGAAAGAGAAGTAAATTGACTTCCTTCTAATATTCTTGGTTAAGACAGAATATTTTATATAAGGAAATTTCATTCACTTTTTGGGATGTTTTATTTTTAGGAATGAACCTAAATCAATTACCATCAAAAAAAAGAAAAAAGAACACCTTGATTATATCTCTGTAATTATCACACATAAAATATAGACAAGACTAAACTCCATCAATTAAAAAAATAGATTATAGCATTTTCAAACTTAAAACATTTAATATTAAATAATGTTTTAAAAAAGAACAATAATGTAAGGAACTGCTTTTACTATGTCATTCATGGCTATTAATTCTGTGATTAGTGACATGTTTTACCATGTGAAGAGAAAAAAAATGGACTCAATTTATCCAGGAGGTCCTTACTGGGGAATATGGGTTAATTTTGTCACATACCAGTGGGATTTTCATTTATGTGAGAAAAATATTTTTAAACAAATTGGGCAGATTATTATTTTAATCTGCTCAATTATTTTAAATTAGATTATTTTATTTAGATGATTATCTAAATTTAATTGAAATAAACTTGAAAAATGTATTCACACCAACTCTGAAATTTTTGAATATTTAAAATAGACACGTGCAATAAATGTTGACTGGCATTCACTAAAAAGTAGGCAATAATTTCATATACTCAAAACTAATTTTTTTTTAATTTTATTTATTTATGGCTGTGTTGGGTCTTCGTTTCTGTGCGAGGGCTTTCTCTAGTTGTGGCAAGTGGGGGCCACTCTTCATCGCGGTGCGTGGGCCTCTCACTGCACGGGCCTCTCACTATCGCGGCCTCTCTTGTTGCAGAGCACAGGCTCCAGACACGCAGGCTCAGTAATTGTGGCTCACGGGCCTAGTTGTTCCGTGGTATGTGGGATCTTCCCAGACCAGGGTTCGAACCCGTGTCCCCTGCATTGGCAGGCAGATTCTCAACCACTGCGCCACCAGGGAAGCCCTCAAAACGAATTTTTAATCAATTATATTAAAATTCCTCCAAATCAATAATTCCTAGATTTTTTTTGAATTATTAAATTCTCTTACTGCCTTTATGATGCAACTCTTCCTCCCCTTCCTGAAATTACTGTATATAAGACAGATCTTTAGGATAGTTTCAACATGGAGATTCTTAAATTCTCAATGCTTATTTTTGTGAGTTTTATTCATTTTAATTTTTTGTTCAGAACATTATAGGAAAGTAGAAACACTGCAAAGCTAAGTCTACAAATTATTTTCATTCAAAAGCAGTCAGAATAAACTTTTAGTTCTGCCTATGGCAAATTAAGTTGTTTCAGACCAACTTTTCCCCTGAGAACAACTAGAAAAGTCAAACGAAATCATAAAACAATTTTTTTGCATGCACAAGAGAGCTAACAAAAATTTATAAATTGTGGAAACAAAAACCTGGAAAAAAGAGAAGCAAAAAGAGAAGCCTGGCAGGATCCTGTATTTGAAAAAGAGAAGCAAGCTGAGCAGAAATTTCCACAGTCCCATCCACCTAGGAGAGACAATGGAGTTTAAAAAAATACATGCATGTTCATTCCATATTTCTTTACACATTTTGATATGTTTTTAACTTTTTAAAATAGGGATTAAAAATAGGGGCTTCCCTGGTGGCGCAGTGGTTGAGAGTCCTCCTGCCGATGCAGGGGACACGGGTTCGTGCCCCGATCCGGGAAGATCCCACATGCCACGGAGCGGCTGGGCCCGTGAGCCATCGCCGCTGAGCCTGTGCGTCCGGAGCCTGTGCTCCGCAACGGGAGAGGCCACAACAGTGAGAGGCCCGCGTACTGCAAAAAATAAATAAAATAAAATAGGGATTAAAAATAAAGTAACAAATGTTCGGGGTTAGGATCTCAAAAGGCTACACC
The DNA here is from genome assembly GCF_963924675.1 of Phocoena phocoena. Classification (NCBI taxonomy): domain Eukaryota; kingdom Metazoa; phylum Chordata; class Mammalia; order Artiodactyla; family Phocoenidae; genus Phocoena; species Phocoena phocoena. The sequence goes on along the minus strand of NC_089229.1, from coordinate 74,234,436 downwards.
AAGGAGTAAAGATGAATTACAAAATTAATCCTCAGGAGGAATAAAGCTCAACTTAGTCAGTCAAATCTTTAACTGAATTACAGTGTATTTTCCTAGCCTAGCTGTCTCCCCAGAAGCAACAGTAAACCCACTCTGAAAAAACATAAATTCACTCAAAGCCTCAAGTTATCACTAATTGTTCCTATACAATATCCAGCAATTATTATCAGGCATGAGAACTTCTGCTTCCAGCTCAAATGGTGTCACTTATAACAGACAAATACTTCTGAGAACCAGAAAGGGTAAATAGAATACAAAAACGTATTATTTGATATTATTGTAGAGATGCAAAGACAGCCAAGTGCTGAAAAGCCTAATGCTGGAGAAAAGGGAAATTAATGTGAGCCCAACTTTTGCTTGGAACAAACAGTGACAAAGGAAAGAGAAAGTCCAGATAAAAATGGAAAGAGAAGCAAAGTCAGAAGTCTCAGCAACAATTTGCCACACTTTTGAGGACTGTATAACTAAACAAAGGTAGGAGTTTTGTGAAGTTAGAAAAGCTATCTGAAACCAAATTCCTTTCAAATTTCAGGAAAACTAAAGGTATCAAGGTCCAATTACATACAAAGTTACCATTAAAAAAGGAGATTAGAGGACAGAATAATACCCCTACTGGAAATGAAAGCATGACAAAAGATATACTAAAAACCAGATCAAAACTGTAATGTAGTATTTCAAATGGAGATAAACACATAAAGAAAATTATAGAAAACATGAACAGCATAAATCAGAATTAGAAACACTGAGAAATGAGATGATAGAAATCAAGGAAGAAATATACATAAAATAAAACATTTTAGAAATGACAGAAACTAGTAAGGACACAAGAATAAATAAGTGCAATACATGATGCCTTAATACAAGTTGGAAGGAAATTTTTGTTTTTAAGAATCAAAAAAATGAAGAGTTGAGAGAAGGTGGCAAATTACATGAAGAAAATCAAAGCAAAGAACAAACAAATATTAAAAACAAAATTCATTAGCACATGACTTAGAGAAAAATAAAATTAGATTTTCACCAGACTTTTTGATGGAAATGCTTTATGACAAAAGAAAATGGAATAACATACTTAATATACCTAAGGAAAGTGTGATCAAAAGATTTTCTATTCCTCATATTTAAAGGGCACAGATTGTTATCAACATAGAAGAACCAGGGGAATATTGTTCCCATGAACTTTTCTTAAGAATCTATAGTAGCGATCGTGCTTTCAATAACCACAATGCCTAGAGAGATATAGATTTTCCTTGACTTACGATGGGGTTACATCCTGATGAACCCATCATAAGTTGAAAATATCCTAAGTCAAAAATGCATTTAATATACCTAACCCTACTGAACATCTCAGTTCAGCCTTAGCCTACCTTAAAAGTGCTTACTTTTAAGAACACTTTTAAGAACATTTAACACTAGTCTCTAGTTGGGCAAAATAATCTAGCACAAAACCTATTTTATAATAAATATATTATAAACATTTTATACTAAAGTGTGGAATATCTCATGTAATTTATTAAATACTGTACTGAAAGTGAAAACCAGAATGGTCCTGCAGGAACAGAATGGTTTTAAGTGTTTCAGTTGTTTACCCTCATGATTGTGTGGCTGACTGGGAGCTGTGGCTTGCTGCTGCTGCCCAGCATCACTAGAGAGTATTTCTAGCTCTGGAAGTTCAAAGTTCAAAAGTTCAAAGTACAGTTTCTACTGAATGCCGATTCACACTATCGTAAAGTCACAAAATCATAAGTCGAACACATGGAGTAGTGGTGAGAATTACTTATAGAACTAAGACTAAATTAGAGCTAAATGAGAGTATGCAGTGGCAATATGATTTGATAATGTTGATACAGGGTAATATTATTCCAACTGACAAGTAAAAATTCCCAGTGATCTAGGCATTAAACACCAATGGATACTAACACCAAAAAAGAGTGCCTCCTAATGAAAGATCACACGACCAACGACAGATTTATTAAAATAACTAAACCTGTGTCTGATCACCCTTTTGAGTCAGCCTATCAAACTGAAGATATACAAAGAACAGAAAAACATGATGAACTGAATCATAAGCATATGGTCAGTAAGATCCTGACTATGGAACTATAGATCAAATGGTCCAGATTCTCTAGGAGACAAGTTGAAAGAAAACCAAAGGGATGCAGGGAAAGTTGTAGGTGAAAACAGAAAGAAAATGTACGCCAGTTCTTTTTTTTTTTTTTTTTAAGTGTTTAAGACTAAACTATAATGTCGAGAGGTTCACAATTGGATGAAAAAACCATAAATGCACAGGCACACACACACACACACGCACACACACACACATCATTACTCCATGAAAACAGAGAGCTCTGATTAAGAGGGGCATGTGGCAGGAAACTTTGGGTGGCTGGCAAAGTTCTATTTCTTGACCTTGCTAATGGTTACAAAGATGTTTGCCTTATAATAATTCACTAAGTTTTCCACTTTTTGTATTGTTTTCTCTATATTTACAATAAAAAAGAGAAAAAATTCAAAATAAAGACTTCCCTATTAAAAACAATTAAGACAATTCACTCTGGCTGTATAAATGCAAAATTGCACAAACAGAAATTTTAAAGGGATTTATTCATTGGGAATAAAAATGATCCTTGAAGGAAACATACAAATGCAACAAGAAATGAAGAGGAAGTGATAGGAAATGTATGAAAATATATGGAAAATAAAAGACTATTGACGATATAAAACATAATAAAATGTCTTGTGTGTTTAAATTATATGCAAAATTAACACTCATAATAATGACACCAAAGACGGGAGTGGAGATAATGAGTTACAAAATTTTTTAAACGTCTTTATTGGAGTACAATTGCTTTTACAGTGTTGTGTTAGTTTCTGCTATATAACAAAGTGAATCAGCTATATGTATACATATTAATCCCATATCCCCTAGCGCTTGCATCTCCTTCCCACCCTCCCTATCACACAAGTCTAGTTGGTCACAAAGCACCGAGCTGATCTCCCTGTGCAATGAAGCTGCTTCCCACTAGCTTTCTATTTTACATTTGGTAGTGTATATATGTCAATGCTGCTCTCGCACTTCGTCCGAGCTTACCCTTCCCCCTCCCCGTGTCCTCCAGTCCATTCGCTATGTCTGTATCTTTATTCCTGTCCTGCCCCAAGGTTCATCAGAACCAATTTCTTCTTTTTTTTAGATTCCATATATATGTGTTAGCACACGGTATTTGTTTTACTTTTTCTGATTTACTTCACTCTGTATGACAGGCTCTAGGTCCATCCACCTCTCTACAAATAACTCAATTTCATTTCTTTTTATGGCTAAGTAATATTCCATGGTAAATATGTGCCACATCTTCTTTATCCATTCATCTGTCAGTGGACACTTAGTTGCTTCCATATCCTGGCTATTGTACATGGTGCTACAGTGCACATTTTGATACATGACTCTTAGAATTACAGTTTTCTCAGGGTATATGACCAATAGTGGGATCACTGGGTCATACAGTAGCTCTATTTTTAGTTTTTTAAGGAACCTCCATACTGTTCTCCATAGTGGCTGTATCAATTTACATTCCCACCAACAGTGCAAGAGGGTCCCCTTTTCTCCACACCCTCTCCAGCATTTATTGTTTCTAGATTTTTTGATGATGGCCATTCTGACCAGTCTGAGGTGATATCTCATTGTAGTTTTGATTTGCATTTCTCTAATGATTAGTGATGTTGAGCATCCTTTCATGTGTTTCTTGGTAATCTGTATATCTTCTTTGGCAAAATGTCTGTTTAGGTCTTCTGCCCATTTTTGGATTGGGTTGTTTGTTTTTTTGATATTGAGCTGCATGAGCTATTGTGTATTTTGGAGATTAATTCTTTGCCCATTGTTTCATTTGCAAATATTTTCTCCCATTTGGAGGATTGTCTTCTCATCTCCTTTATGGTTTCCTTTGTTATGCAAAAGTTTTAAGTTTCATTAGGTCCCATTTGTTTATTTTTCTTTTTATTTCCATTTCTCTAGGAGGTGGATCAAAAAGGATGCTGTGATTTATGTCATAGAGTGTTCTGTCTATGTTTTCCTCTAAGAGTTTTATAGTGTCTGGTCTTACATTTAGATCTTTAACCCATTTTTAGTTTACTGTTGTATATGGTGTTAGGGAGTGTTCTAATTTCATTCTTTTACATGTAGCTGTCCAGTTTTCCCAGCACCACTTATTGAAAAGGCTTTCTCTTCCCCACTGTATATTCTTGCCTCGTTTATCAAAGATAAGGTAATCATATGTGCATGGCATGGGTTTATCACTGGGATATCTATCCTGTTCCATTCATCCATATTTCTATTTTTGTCCCCGTACCATACTGTCTTGATTATTGTAGCTTTGAGGTATAGTTTGAGGTCAGAGAGCCTGATTCCTCCATCTCTGAGTTTCTTTCTCAAGACTGCTTTGGCTTTTCTGGGTCTTTCATGTTTCCATACAAATAGTGAAATATTTTTGTTCTAGGTCTTTTAAAAATGCCATTGGTCGTATGATAGGGATTGCCCTGAATCTGTAGATTGCTTTGGGTAGTATAGTCATTTTCACAATGTTGAGTCTTCCAGTCCAAGAACATGATATATCTCTTCATCTGTTTGTATCATCTTTAATTTCTTTCATCAGTGTCTTATAGTTTTCTGCATACAGGTCTTTGGTCACCTTAGCTAGGTTTATTCCTACGTATTTCATCCTCTTTTGTTGTGATGGTAAATGGGATTATTTCCTTAATTTCTCTTTCAGATTTTTCATCATTAGTGTATAGGACTACAAGAGATTTCTGTACATTAACTTTATATCTTGCTACCTTATCAAATCCACTGATTGGATCTAGTAGTTTTCTGGGAGCATCTTTAGAATGCTCTCTGTATAGTATCATGTCATCTGCCAACAGTGACAGTTTTACTTCTTCTTTTCCAATTTGGATTCCTTCTATTTCTTATTCTTTTCTGATTCCTAGCAGTGGCTAAAACTTCCAAACTATGTTGAATAACAGCAGAGAGAGTGGGAAACCTCATCTTGTTCTGGATTTTAGAGGAGGAATGGTTTCAGTTTTTCATCATTGGTAATGATGTTGGCTGTGGGTTAGTCACATATGGCCTTTATTATTTTGACACAGGTTCCCTCTATGGCTACTTTCTGGAGAGTTTTTATCATAAATGGGTGCTGAATTTTGTCAAAAGCTTTTTCTGCATCATTGTGATTATCATATGCTTTTTATCCTTCTATTTGTTAATATGGTGTATCACATTGATTGATTTGTGCATATTGAACAATCCTTGCATTCCTGGGATAAACCTCACTTGATCATGTTGTATGGTCCTTTTAATGTGCTGTTGGATTCTGTTTGCTAATATTTTGTTGAGGATTTTTGCATCTATGTTCATCAATGATATTGGCCTGTAATTTTCTTTCTTTGTGCCATCTTTATCTGGTTTGGTATCAGGTTGATGGTGGCATCATAGAATGAGTTTGGGAGTGTTCCTCCCTCTGCTGTATTTTGAGAGTTTGAGAAGGAAAGGTCTTAGCACTTCTCTAAATGTTGGATAGAAGTCGCCTAGGAAACCATCTGTTCGTGTATTTTTGTTTGTTGGAAGATTTTTCATCACAGTCTCAATTTCAGTGCTTGTGATTGGTCTCTTTATATTTTCTATTCCTTCCTGGTTCAGTCACGGAAGGTTGTGCTTTTCTAAGAATTTTTCCATTGCCTCCAGGTTGTCCATTTCATTGGCATATAGTTGCTTGTAGTAATCTCTCAAGATCCTTTGTATTTCTACAGCGTCAGTTGTTACTTCCCCTTTTTCATTTCTAATTCTGTTGATTTGAGTCATCTCCCTTTTTTTCTTGATGAGTCTGGCTAATGGTTTATCAATTTTGTTATCTTCTCAAAGAACCAGCTTTTATTTTTAATGATCTTTGCTATTGTGCCCTTTACTTCTTTTTCATTTATTTCTGATCTGATCTTTATGATTTCTTTCCTTCTGCTAACTTTGGTGTTTTTTGTTCTTTCTCTAATTGCTTTAGGTGTAAGGTTAGGTTGTTTATTCGAGATGTTTCTGTTTCTTGAGATAGGATTGTACTGCTATGAACTTCCCTCTTAGATCTGCTTTTGCTGCATCCCATAGCTTTTGGGTAGTCGTGTTTTCATTGTCATTTGTTTCTAGGTATTTTTTTTAATTTCCTCTTTGATTTCTTCAGTGATCTCTTAGTTATTAGGTAGCATATGTTTTAGCCTCCAAGAGTTTGTATTTTTTACAGGTTTTTTCCTGTATTTGATAACTATCTCAGAGCACTGTGGTCAGAAAGGATACCTGATACCGTTTCAATTTTCTCAGATTTACCAAGGCTTGATTTGTGACCCAAGATATGATCTATCCTGGGCAATGTTCCATGAGTACTTGAGAAGAAAGTGTATTTTGTTGTTTTGGGATGGAATGTCCTATAAATATCAATTAAGATCATCTTGTTTAATGTATCATTTAAAGCTTGTGTTTCCTTATTTATTTTCATTTTGGATGATCTGTCCATTGGTGAAAGTGGGTTGTGAACATCCTCTACTATTTTTGTGTCACTGTCAATTTCCCCTTTTATGGCTGTTAGCATTTGCTTTATGTATTAAGGTGCTCCTATGTTGGATGCATAAAAATTAACAATTGTTATATCTTCTTCTTGGATTGATCCCTTGATCATTATGCAGTGTCCGTCTTTGTCTCTTGTAATACTCTTTATTTTAAAGTCTATTTTTTCTGATATGAGAATTGCTACTCCAGCTTTCTTCTGATTTCCATTTGCATGGAATATCTGTTTTCATTCCCTCACTTTTAGTCTGTATGTGTCCCTAGATCTGAAGTGGGTCTCTTGTAGACAGCATATATATGGGTATTGTTTTTGTATCCACTCAGCCAGTCTATGTCTTTTGGTTGGAGCATTTAATCCATTTACATTTAAGGTAATTATTGAGACATATGTTACTATTACCATTTTCTTAATTGTTTTCGGTTTGTTTTTGTAGGTCTTTTCCTTCTCTTGTGTTTCTTGCCTAGAGAACTTCCTTTAGCATTTGTTGTAAAGCTGGTTTGGTGGTGCTTAACTTGCTTAACTTTTGCTCATCTGTAAAAGTTTTAATTTCTCCATCAGATGTGAATGAGATCCTTGCTGGGTAATCTTGGTTGTATATTTTACCCTTTCATCACTTTAAATAAGTCCTGCCACTCTCTTCTGGCTTGAAGAATTTCTGCTGAAAGATCAGCTGCCACCTTATGGGGATTCCCTTGTATATTATTTGTTGTTTTCCCTTGCTGCTTTTAAATTTTTTCTTTAACTTTTGATAGTTTGATTAATATGTGCCTTGGCATGTTTCTCCTTAGATTTATTCTGTATGGGACTCTCTGCACTTCCTGGACTTGACTGACAATTTCTTTTCCCATATTAGGGAAGTTTTCTACTAAAATCTCTTCAAATATTTTCTCAGACCCTTTCTCTTTCTCTTCCTCTTCTGGGATGCCTATAATTTGAATGTTGGTGTGTGTAATGTTGCCCCAGATGTCTCTGAGACCATCCTCAATTCTTTTCATTCTTTTTTCTTTATTCTGCTCTGCAGTAGTTATTTCCACTATTTCTTCTGCCTCAGTTATTCTGCTATTGATTCCTTCTAGAGAATTTTTCATTTCATTTATTGTGTTGTTCAGCATTGTTTGTTTGCTCTTTAGTTCTATATCCTTTTTAAACCTTTCTTGTATTTTCTCCATTCTAGTTTCAAGATTTGGGATCATCTTTACTATCATTACTCTGAATTCTTTTTCAGGTAGACTGCCTATTTCCTCTTCATTTGTTTGGTCTGGTGGGTTTTTACCTTGCTCTTTCATCTGCTGCATATTTTTCTGTCTTCTCATTTTGTTTAACTTACTGTGTTTGGGGTCTCCTTTACATAGGCTGCAGGTTCATAGTTCCCATTGTTTTCGGTGTCTACCCCCAGTGGGTAACGTTGGTTCAGTGGGTTGTGTAGGCTTCCTGGTGGAGGGGACTGGTGCCTATGTTCTGCTGGGTGGGGCTGGATCTTGTCTTTCTGGTGGGTACGGCCACATCTGGTGGTGTGTTTTGGGGTGTCTGTGAAGTTAGTATGATTTTAGGTAGCCTGTCTGCTAATGGGTGGGTTTGTGTTCCTGTCTTGCTAGTTGCTTGGCATGGGTCATCCAGCACTATAGTTTGCTGGCCTTTGGGTGGCACTGGGTCTTAGCATTGAGACGGAGATCACTGAGAGAGATCTCACCAATTGATATTACTTGGGGCTGGGAGGTCTCAGGTGGTCCAGTGTCCTGAACTGAGCTCTCCCACCTCAGAGGGTCAGACCTGAGAACAGGCCAGAGCACCAAGACCCTGTCAGCCACATGGCTGTGAAGAAATTGAGAAAAAAAAGAAAGGAGAAAAAAAAGAAAGGAGAAAAAAAATTTTTTTAATTTGTTTTTAAATTTTATGTTTTTTTAAAAAAACATAAAAATGTTATTAAAATGAAAAAAAATAATAATTAAAAAAAGAAGACAGCAACCAAACCAATAAACAAATCCACCAATGATAACAAGCGCTAAAAACTATACTAAGGTAAACATAAAAACCAGAAACAAATCAGATTCAGAAAGCAAACCCCAAGTCTTCAGTTGCTCCCAAAGTCCACCGCCTCAATTTTGGGATAATTCGTTGTCTATTCAGGTATTCCACAGATGCATGGTTTATCAAGTTGATTGTGGGAATTTAATCTGCTGCTCCTGAGGCTGCATGGAGAAATTTCCTTTTGTCTTCTTTCTCACAGCTCCTGGGGTTCAACTTTGGTTTTGGCCCCACCTCTGCATGTAGGTCACCTCAGGCATCTATTCCCACCTAGACAGGATGGGGTTAAAGGAGCGGCTGACTAGGTGGCTCTTTCTCATTCAGGCTGGGGGTGGGAGAGGTACAGTAGTTATAATTGGAATGCCTGGCGAGCCTGCAGAGGCAGAGGCTGGCATGATGTTGCAACAGCCTGAGGCACGCCATGTGTTCTCCTGGGTAAATTGTCCCTGTACCACAGGACCCTGGCAGTGGCATGCTGCACAGGCTCCCTGGGGGGTATGGATAGTGACCTGTGCTTGCACACAGGATTCTTGGTGGCTGCAGCAGCAACATTAGCATTTCATGCCCGTCTTTGCAGTCTGAGCTGATAGCTGTGGCTCATGCCTGTCTCTGGAGCTCATATAGGGAGTGTTCTGCCTTCTGTGGGCAGATGGGGAAGGAATCTCCTCTCCTCATGTACCCTGAAACAATGGTCTCTTGCCTCTTAGGCAGGTCCAGAATTTTTCCTGGACTCCCTCCTGGCTAGCTGTGGCACACTAGCCCCCTTCAGGCTATGTTCATGCAGTCAACCCAGTCCTCTTCCTGGGATCTGACTTCAGATCTGACTTCAGAAGCCAGAGCCTCAGCTCCCAGGCCCCACCCACCCTAACAGGTGAGCAGATAAGCCTCTCAGGCTGGTGAGTGCGGTCAGCACTGATCCTCTGTGCAGGAATCTCTGTGCTTTGCCCTCTGCACCCTGTTGCTGTGCTCTCCTCTGTGGTTCCAAAGCTTCCCCCTGCAACAACCCAACCCCTGTCTCCATCAGTGAAGGGGCTTCCTAGTGTGTGGAAACTTTTCCTCCTTCACAGCTCTCTCCAGAGGTGCAAGTCTTGTCCCTATTCTTTTGTCTCTATTTCTTCTTTTTTCTTTTTCCCTACGCAGGTAGATGGGGATTTTCTTGCCTTTTAGGAAGTCTGAGGTCTTCTACCAGCGTTCAGTAGGTGTTCTGTAGGAGTTGCTCCACATGTAGATGCATTTTTGATGTATTTGTGGGGAGGAAGGTGATATCCACGTCTTACTCCTCCACCATCTTGAAAGTCCCTCTTGAGTTAAATGTTTTAAAGACCAAGCATTTTCAGAGAAGTTACAAAACTAGTTTATAACAGATTCTAAAATATCCAGACTGTATGTTGAAATCTTTAGGGTAACTGTTAAAATAATGATAAAAGAAAGTAAAACTAACAAGCTAATATTGGGGAAAATATACAGTGATATAGATAGATGATAGATAGATAGATAGGAAGAAAGAAAGATAGATGATAGATAAATATCCAAATCCAGGAAGGAAAGAAAGGAAAGATAAAGAATTTAAAATATGTGAATAAAATAAAAAGAAATGGTAAGTTTTACCCAAACATATTGATAATTAAGTTAATTGTAAATGATCTAAACACTCCATATAAATGACAAAGAGAATGTAAGTTTATTTTTAAGCCCAACTATCTGCTGCTTATAAGAGATACACTTCAAATATAAATACACAGGAAAGTCAAAAGCAAATCCATGAGATAAGATAAACCATATAAAAATTAAACAAATGTAAACTAGTCTAACTATTCACTTTCTAAGCAAAGTAGAATTTAAGACAAGAAACATTTCCAGAAAAGAATAAACACCCTGAACGTCTTGTCCTAGGAAATAAGGACATGCTAAAAGAATGACAGGGGCAACTTTTAACAGACACAGAAGCCAGCCTCAAGGTGCTCCCATTGGACAAATCTGGGACAATTTGAGCACCAAAATAAATGATAGTATAATATGAAAATCCATTGAAAAACAGAGGAAACTATAAGTCCACACTCACAAAATAATTAAATTAATTAAAAAACGTTTAATGAGGAAAGAGATATTTATATACTCTCAAAGTATCTTCCCAAATACTCATCAACTACCTTCCCATCATAACTACCAGCTTCCCGTCCCAAAAGTAATGTTAACCACAAAATGGAAAAAGTAACTGTTTGATAGAGAAGGCTAGCAGACACCACTTTTATCAAGTGATCAAAATTAACCTAACCAGAAATGGGACAAATCAAAATCTTATGCCAGGCATAAGAAGAGCACCATACCACTTCTGTGGTATTCCACCCAAAGATGCATCATGAAGAAAAAAAAAATCACTCAAAGTCAAAATAAGACAAATTCTGCAAAGTAGCTGGCATTCCATCCACAAAAATTGTCAAGGACATCAAGTTAAGAAAAGACTGAGAAACTAAAATCAAAGAGACAACAACAACAAAAAAAAACAGTAAAGGAAAAGACAGGTACACGGAATAGGTAATTCTGAATGGGATCCATTTGCTAAAAGATATTATTGTGACAATTAAGTGAAATTGAAAGGGGTCTTAAGATTAAATGGTAAAAATAGGTCAGTGCTAATTTCCTGATTCTGATTATTATATTATGGCTTTCTAGGAGAATGTGCTTTATGCAATAGAGTATTCAAGCTCCTGGGGCATCATGTTGGCAACTTATTCTCAAATAGCTCAAAGGAAAAAAAATCTTTACACTATATTCACAACTTTTCAGTAAATTTGAGATCAATTAAAAAAAATTTTTTTAACTCTTTGAATCTGAATGTAAATAAAAGTATAACATAACAATACTTGTTGGATATACTTAAAGCTCCTTTAAAGAGAAATTTATAGCCTAAAATGCATATGTAGAAAAGAAAAATGATTGAAAATAAATATTAAGTTATCTATCTCAAGAACTTAGAAACAGAACAGCAAATTAAAACCAAAAAAGTAGGAAAAAATAAAGATAATTGCACTAATCAATGAAATTCTTAAAAAACTAGAGATAGCCAACAAAGGGAAAAGTGGCTTCTTAGAAAGGACTAATAAAATTGTCAGTGCAACAAATATCATGATTAGAGAGGAAAAAATAAAACACTATGTGCAGATAAACCTCTGCTGAGATGGATAAAGGAAAAAAATAGAAAAATACAAATTATCAACATCTGAAAGTAAAAAGCGGGGTATCGTTATAGATCTTAGAGAAATATATATCTTAACAGTATATTATGAGCAACTTTATGCCAATAAATTTGAGAATTTGGGCGAAATCAACAAATTCCTGGAAAAACACAGCATGCAATATTGTCAGGACAGGAAACCGAAATCGTGAGTAGACAGATAGTTAAGAAAGAAAGTGGGGCTTCCCTGGTGGTGCAGTGGTTGAGAATCTGCCTGCCAATGCAGGGGACATGGGTTCGAGCCCTGGTCTGGGAAGATCCCACATGCCATGGAGCAATTAGGCCTGTGAGCCACAACTACTGAGCCTGCGCGTCTGGAGCCTGTGCTCCGCAACAACAGAGGTCACAATACTGAGAGGCCTGCGCACCGCGATGAAGAGTGGCCCCTGCTTGCCACAACTTGAGAAAGCCCTCGCACAGAAACGAAGACCCAACACAGCCAAAAATAAATAAATTAATAAAAGAAAAAAAAATGAATTTGAAATTCAAACTTCCCACAAAGAAATAGTCAGGCTCAGAATTCTTTAGCAGGAAATTTTTCCAAACATTTAACTCAGACACAACGTTAATCTTTCACATATTCTTTCAGAGAACAGTAAAAGAGGAAATATTTTCAAACACATTTAATGAGTCCTATTTAACCTTAAGAACAAAAACCAACGAATTTATGCCAAGGAAGGAAATTTATAGATCAATATCACTCATAAATAACATAATGCAAAATTCTAATAAATATTAGGAAAACACTGTAAGCAATATATTTAAAAGATAATATATCATGAATCAGTTGGATCATTCCAGAAATATATTTGTTTTAATACTGAAAATCAAGTAATTTACCACATTTACAAAAATAAAGAAAAATCATATAAACACCTCATAGATGCAAATATATGAAAACTTTAGTCTTAATATCAGGAACAAGACAAGGATGTCTCCTATCACCACTTTTATTCAACACTGTGCAGAGGAAGTTGTCAGTACAATAAACATCATGATTAGAAAGGGAAAAATAAAACATTATGTGCAGATTACCATAGTATATGAAGAAAATTTTTAAAAATCCAAATTATTATTAGTAAGTTAAGCAAAGTCAATTCAATTATCCAAAAAATAAAATGACATTTTATATACTACAATAATAAATAAAAATGAGACATGACAAGTTATATTGGCATCAAAAAAATATCTAATCACTAGAAACAAATACAATTAAAGATGTATAAGACCCTTATATAAAAACTATAAAATATTATTCAGAGAAACTAAAGAAAATTTAAATAAATAGAGGAGTATCCGTATTCATGGATTGTATCCATATTCATGGATTTTACATACTTCAATTCTCAGAAATTAATCTACAGACTCAAACCAAACTCAAATCTCACAGTGTGTGTGTGTGTGTGTGTGTGTGTGTGTGTGTGTGTGTGCGCGCGCACGCACACATGCATGTATGCAAGTGTATGTGTATAAACTGACAAATTCTAAAATTTTGTGGTGATGTAAAAAGCTACAAATATCCTAGAACAGTCCATAAGCCAAATCTGGCCTGCCACTTGTTTTGTAAATTAAGGTTCATTGGGACATAGCCCTAATTAACCATTCATGTATTGTCTATGGCTGCTTTTATGCTACAATAGCCCCAGAGAACATAGGGACCACCTAGTCTAAAATATTTACCCCTGGCCCCTATTTGTATCTTATCCTTTACAGACAAAGATTGCTGACCCCTGACCTAGAAAACCTTGAAGTAAAAGAAAACAACTACAAAGTACATACAACTAGTTATTAAGATAGCATAGTATAACACAATAGAATCCTCAACAAGGATTTAATCAAGTCCTCACATATTTAATCATTTCATTTATGTCAAAGGTCATATGATTTACAATAAAGAAAGAAAATCTCTTCAACAAATGCTCCTGGGTCAATTCGATACCATATGGAATCAAAGTAAATTTTACCTCAAATCATACACAAAAATTAATCCCAGTGGAATTGTAGGTCTAAATAAGAAAGTTAAAACAATAAAACTTCTAGAATATAACATCATCGTGGCCTTCAAACAGAAACATTCCTTAAACAGAATAAAAGCACAGATCAGAAAGGAATAAATTGATATTACAACCTAAATTAAAATTACGAACTTCTGTTCAACAAAATATATGGTTCAAAGAGTTAAAAGCCATGCTACAACAGGAGAGAAGATATTTGCAAGACATATAAGCAACAAAAATTCCTATCCTGAAGGCATAAATAACTCCCAAAAATCAGTAAGAAAATAGGCAAAACACCTGAATGTGCACTTCATAGGAGGATAGCCAAATGGCCACTAGGCCTATCAAAGGGTGCTCAGCCATATTAATCATCATGAAGTTAAAGTCCAAACAAGATATCTTTATACTAAGCAGAATGGAAATATGTTTTTTTAATTAACAAGACAAAGCACTGGCAAAGATGTACTGCCACGTGGAAAATTCTAGAAAACAGTTCATCAGTATTTACTGAATATGAAAATATGCATACCCTGTGGCTCAGAAATTTTACTCCTACATGTGCAGACAATAATAATTTACAAATATAAGATCTAAAAGACATGTACTGGAATGTTCTAACCAGTTAATCATAATATTCAGCAACTGCGAACAATCCAAAAATCTACCCAGAGGATAAATAAATTGGGGTATATTCATAAAATAGAAAACCATACAACAACAAATATGAACAAACTATTGCCACATGCATGGATAGATGCCACACACATAATTCTGAGTGAAACAAGCTAGACAAATACATATATAATATATCATTTTACTTATATGAGGCTTAAAAATAGGCAAAATTATTTTATAGTGCTAGAAGTCAGGATGCAGTTTAATCTGGGAGGAAGAAAGTGCACAAACAGAATTCCTGGATGCTAGCAATATTCTATTTGTAGATGTGGGGTGGTCACGTGGATGTATTTGCACCTAACAAATTCACTGTGCTGTATGATGTGTACCCTTTATCTGGGTATGTTTTATTTCAATAAAAAGGTATACTAAAATTAGAACAGGAACACAGCCATTAAAAAGTAGGAAATTATGCCATTTGCAATAACACGGATAAATCTTGAGGGCATTAGGCTAGTGAAATATGACAAAGAAAGACAAATACTGTATGATCTCACTTATGTGTGGAATCTAAGAAAGCCAGTCATAGAAACAGAACAGATTGATGGTTGCCAAGGGTTGGGGGTGGGAGAAATGTGTGAAGTTGGTCAAAGGGTAAAAACCTCCAGTTATAATATAAAGATAAGTAAGTTCTGGGGATGTAATGCACAGCATAGTGACTATAATTAACAATACTATACTGCACATTTTAAAAGTTCTCATCACACAAAGAAAGAATATCTATACACATATATCAAATCAGTATGTTGTACACCTTAAACTTACACAATGTTCTATATCAACTACCTTTCAGTAAAGCTGGAAAAATAAATAAAAGCCAAACAGGAAAAAATAGTTCGAGAAGAAAATTATTCTGGATTTGTTTTTCAGCTAACAATCAGAAAAGTTCTGTTGAAGTATAATTCTTGGACTTCCCTAGTGGCACAGTGGTTAAGAATCCACCTGCCAATGCAGGGGACACGGGTTCAATCCCTGGTCCAGGAAGATTCCACATGCCGCGAAGCAACTAAGCCCGTGCGCCACAACTACTGAGCCTGTGCTCTAGAGCCCGCGAGCCACAACTACTGAGACCACGTGCCACAACTACTGAAGCCCGTGTGCCTAGAGCCTGTGCTCGACAACAAGAGAAGCCACAGCAATGAGAAGCCCGTGTACTGCAACACAGCACAGCCCCCGCTCGCAGCAACTATAGAAAGCCTGCGGACAGCAATGAAGACCAACACAGCCAAAAATAAATAAATAAAATATAAATAAATTTATTAAGAAAAACAGATAACATGATAGTGAAATTTAAAAAAAAAAGAAAGTATAATTCTTGTTCAGTTGGACATAAAATATCGATAGAGCTAAGACTTCAATTTAGCCTTATAAACAGAGGCAATTACATTAAGCCTAAACGTCTAATTCTCTATGACCAGAAATATCTGTAAAACTATTTTATGTCCTTTTCTAAACAGAAAAATTTCAAAGCCAATCTACAGTTGTTTCCAAAACTGGTATGGCTGATGTTAGGAATCCAAATGAGTGTAATATGGTATTTTCCTGAGGGACACACCACAAATTTTTGCTAAAACAGTAACGCCTTAAGAATGACTATACTTTCTGTAGAAAATATTGGTTTAACAAAGTTCTTTCAACCACATGCCACACAACAACTTCTCCTCAATTCTCTTCGGTTATGATCCCCTCAATCACAGTGGATACATATAGTAAGAATCCTTCAAATGTCTACTAGAGGAATATAATCTCTACAGACTGAATTCTCAGCAGTATATTGTAATTAAAGTCTCTTTTATAAAATAGAAAATAAAACCAAACCAAACAAAAACGCGCAGCTGCTCTGCAGCATGAACCCAATAGTGCAGATAGTGTCAATAACCAAGTTGGACCCTCAGTGGTTTAGCAACAGTGACTGCCTAAAAGCCATGGGGAGTTTCCTCTTTCCTATATCAATAACTTTATAGATGCTTCACTCTATTATTTCCACAGAACAAAAAAGATAGAATGAAATGAGTACACCCTAAGCTTTAAGAGGTAAAAAGCATGTTTTTCAATGAATGCTATAATTCAATTTCCTAAATATGTAGTAAAAGTTACGATAAAAAGCAGCAGAATAAGCACTGAGCTTTCTTTCATAAGTACTTCGCATGCCACGTGAATGTTCTCATATGAAAAATGTGACCTTTGTACCGAATTATCTACAAGGAGGCTTGCAACTCATAAATTCTGAAACCACAATCATTAAATGTGTGCCCATATTTGAGGGTATCCTCAAATTCCTCCTGTTAACAAATATTAACTGAGCATCTTCTAAGCACAAAAGCCCTATCCTAAATGCTGTAGGGAGGAGCTTGACCTTTAAGGAGCACTGAATTAAGAAGTGAAGACACAGAAGAAAATAGGTTCACAAAAAAGTCTTTAATGTTTGTTGAATGATATAAAGTAGAAGGTGACAAGGACCATAAGAAAGATATTTAAGTTATGGGATTTCAAAAAGATGAAAGGAGGAAATTCTAGTTGTGAGGGTTAGAAAAGGTCAACAGGTAAAGTAACATTTAAGCTGAGCTATGAAAAATTTTCTTATCCTCTCTGAATATGTGTGTGTTTACGTATTATACATATATTATTCAGCATGGACATGAATAAATATTAAAACAGCTCAATATCAATGGAACAGTGCAGAACAGAGACAATGTCAAACTATGGAAATCAGCATTTGGCAGTAGATTTGCCTCCAAAGTACACTCACTGTGAGTTATAAACAACTTCAGCTTGCTTCATTTCATTATATAACTAACATATGGAATCAGGAACCAACTCTGTAATTTTAAATGTTTAAAAATAATTCACAAAATAGATGACCTATGGATAACTAAAATTTAACTCAAAGAAATTAATTGCAACATTTTCAGAACCTCTCAAAGCCAAGTATGTGTGCATCCTTAGGGACATGACTTTGCTATTTCCATTCACCACTAAGAGGTTTTCATATTTTCATAATTCATGGCACTTTATCATTTCTAGCTCCAAATTATTATGCACTGAAATATTGTTTTAGTTTTAAAAGATAAATTACTTTGACAATTCACAATCATTAGATAGAATTTTTTGTATGCAGGTAATTATAATAGTGTCAGATATAATTTTTAAACTGCAGATTACCACTACAGTTTTAAATAATTTTTTATCACTTTATTTGGAGCATTTGTTTCCACATATTTTAAGCTTTTAAAAATTTTTTTTATTTATTTATTTTTTTTGCAGTACGCGGGCCTCCCTCTGCTGTGGCCTCTCCCGCCGCAGAGCACAGGATCCGGACGCGCAAGCCCAGCGGCCATGGCCCACGGGACCAGCCGCTCCGAGGCATGTGGGATCCTCCCGGACCGGGGCACGAACCGGCGTCCCCTTCATCGGCAGGTGGACCCTCAACCACTGCGCCACCAGGGGAGCCCATTTTTTTTTTCTTTTTTAAATTTCTCCTTACTGTATAAAAGTAATTCATCCCAGAACATAAAGTCATGTGGCTAGTGAATACATACTTTTCCAGAACACATCTAAATTCAAATACAAACATGACCACTATGTTACTGACACAGTATTGATACCTAAATCAGTAAATGGATTGTATAGTCACATTGAAGTTGCTGGTAAAACTCTTCAACTATATTTTATGCTCCTTGAGGTAAAAATACTGTCTATTTAAAATTTTTTCCACCACTGCAGCTACATGATAGGCACCCAATAAATACAGGTCAAATTGATAAATGGATGAATATATTTTAAATTTTTACTAAAATATTGTTTTACTTGTCTAATTCCAAATACACTGAGGATAATTATTAGAGTGGTTCTTGTTATTATTTTGTAAAATATGCTCAGTACTTAAAAGATAATGGGAAGAATTGATAATATGAGTGCAAAACTCTTTATGACTTCTATAGCATCATAAAATCAGAGTTGCAAGTAATTAGAACTAATTAAGTCCAGTTTTTTTCCTGATGAATTAGTCCAACCCCTGTTTGAATACAGGACAGGACATCCACTATAGTTCTAGCTCCAGGATACTGTTCTAGGAAACCCATTCTACCATGGAATACTCTAAATGTTACAAAGGTCTTACCCACAGTGAACAAAATATGCCTTTGTCTCTTCATCCTTTGAGCCAAATTTTTTCTTTCCTCCTTTCTTGTTTCAACTTCAAGTAACTGTACCCCCATGTCTAAATCAAAATACTTTTAAGAATCTGAAGACAATTATTATAACTACTCAGAGTCTTTGCATTTTTCAGGTTAAACATTCCTTCATTAATATGACATAGTGTCTATCCCTTTCTTCAAGATGGTAGCCCTCCTCATATATGGCATTTCAATGATCTCAAATGGAGAACTGAAAACAAAAATTCCAGATTTGCTCCTACGAGAGCAAAATACAAGAGAGTTTAATTGAATCACATAAAATTGCCAACCCTCAACCACTGTGAGCTACAAAAATGACAATTTAATACAGCTCAACATAACAGCATTATCTTCCTTAATGTAAGCATTGCACATCCATCAACGCATCCTCAGATTGCATTAGCTTTTTAGCAGTTATGCAACACCATACCATCATATTAGGTTTGAGGCCAAGTAAATCCCACAGGTCATTTTCCCATCAACTGTTGGGCTTGTACAATGAATTTTACAGAATATTATAATGCAGGAATTTACTTACCTGCCACTTACTAGTTTTGTTATTCTTAAAAATGTATTTTGATCTCTTAGAGAACCAAGGTAGCCTTAATCATATAGTGTTTACTATGTGCCAGTCATGGTCCAGTGGTTAGTTTAATCCTCATAACTACTGTGTGAGCTAGAATCATTACCATAATTCCCCACATTTCAGATGAGGAAACAGTCACTAAGAGGTCAAGTGTACTCCCTTAACCACTGTATACCATACTGGCTCTCAATGTAAAGAAACTGACTTTCTCAAATGATTTGGTGGGGATTTAATAATATATACAGTGTATTTCATTTTTTCACCCCTTTCCTTTATCCAGCTAGTTCAATTAGATGCTATATACAATGGATTTTACCTACAAAATGCTGTCTCTGCATCTGACACTTCCTTTTCTATTCTTCCAGACTATTCTCTAGTTCTTAACACTTTTAATTTTTTTGAAATGCTGTCTATTGAAATTGTCTCTTAACTGGTATCTCCCCATCTTCGTCCATCTTTTCCCTACCCACTCTATATGATTCTGGGTCCTATTTATCATCATATTCTCAATTTCTACTTTGTTTTTATACCAATTTTGCATATTATTCCCTCTTATACATTCTACCCCTTCGAAGAGAAAAAAACAAATAAGTAAAATATTCTGTTTTCTGATTTATTTTAATATTATGCCATTTTACCTAAATAGTAGGCTTCTTCTCTTACTTGTTTTTCATCCAAAGTCAAGCTGAAGAAGATATGAATAAAGACCCAAAGATCAATTTATAGAATTTCTATTAATAAAACCAGAACGTGAAGGTTGGAGTCAGATAAGGATTCTGCAAATTAGGAACTATAGAGCCAAATGGCCTGGGTTGAAATCCCCATTCTATTATTTACAACTGGCTAACTTTGGTCAAGTCACTTAAGCTTTCTGTTCTTTAATTTCTTCATGTGTAAAATAAGGATGCAAATGGCATCTACCTCTTAAGGTTGTTGTGCAAACTAGTCAGTATTCTAAAGGGCGTAGAACAAGAGTCATTATTATTATGAAAAACACCGTATATTAAATAAGAAACTTACATCTCATTGCTTAGGCAATAAGAAAGCCTCATCATTAAGGATTTTCATTGGCCAAGATGCCTGGTCCTATACATTATGGATATTTATCTCAGTTCCTTTAACAGTCCCCAAAATTCAACATCCATTTATTATAACTCTCTAGAATGTGAGCATAAAGGAAACATACCTCAACATAATAAAGGGCATATATGAAAATCCCATATATGAAAATCCCACAGCTAATATCATACTCAACAGTATAAATCTATAAGAATTTCCTCTAAGACAAGGCTGCCCACTCTCACCAGTTTTATTCAACATTGTATTGGAAGTCCTAGACATAGCAATTACACAAGAAAAAATAAAAGAAATCCAAATTGGCAAGGAAGAAGTAAAACTGCCACTGTTTGCAGTTGAAATGATATTATCCACAGAAAAACCTAAAGCAGCCACCATAAAACTAGTAGAGCTCATCAATGAATTTGGTAACTTTGCAGGATACAAATATACAGAAATCTGTTGCATTTCTGTATACTATCTATGAAATACCAGTAAGATAATCCCATTTATCATTGCATCAATAAGAATAAAATAACTAGGAATAAACCTACCTGAGGAGGCAAAAGACCTGTATCCCAAAAACTGTAAGATGCTGATGAAAGAAACTGAAGATGACATAAACAGATGGAAAGGTATACCATGTTCTTGGACTGGAAGATGTGAGATATAAATATATATATATACACACACACACACATATATACAAAATGGCATATTACCCATTAAAAAGAATGAAATTTTACATTTGCAACAACATGAATGGACTTGGAGGGTATTATGCTAAGTGAAATAAGACAGAGAATGACAAATATTGGATGATATTATTTATACATGGAATCTAAAAAATACAACAAACTAGTGAGTATAACAAAAAGGAAACAGACTCACAGATATAAAGAACAAAACTAGTGGTTCCCAATGGGGAGAGGAAAGTGGGGAGGGGCAATACAGGCGGAGGGGACTAAGAGGTAAAAACTATTATGTATAAAACAAGCTAGAAAGATATACTATACAACACAGGGGATATAGCCAATACTTTATAATAACTATAAATGGAGTACAACCCTTAAAATTTGTGAATCAGTATATTGTACACCTGAAACATATTACACATCAACTATACTGCAATAAAAATAAATAAATAAAATTATTAACCATGAAAAAAGTAATTCTGCCTCCTTGCTCTTACTCCATTACACAAAGTATTTGTATTAGGAAACTGAGTTTCTACTTTATTTTCAAATAACAAGTTATTAACTGTCAAAAAGCAGGTGATAATTGATATCACTTTTAAAACGCTTTAAAGCAATATTTTATAAAATCAGCAGTTGACCTCAAAAAGTGAGACTAAAATCACAAACTTCAATTATGTAAGAATTGGATCACATTAAATTTATGTAAGACTGAGGAAAATACAAATTCAAGGCTAGATTATTCCACAGAAAGATCATAAATGAGCTAAACATTAAGGATTATTAAGAACAAAACACAAAGATTGCTTTCATCAAATTAAAATGAAATAAAATAAAAAAGAAATTCAATCTTTGGGTTGAAGGACTTCCCTGGTGGTGCAGAGGTTGAGAATCTGCCTGCCAATGCAGGGGACATGGGTTTGAGCCCTTGTCTGGGAAGATCCCACAAACCGTGAAGCAACTAAGCCCATGCGCCACAATACTGAGCCTGAGATCTAGAGCCTGCAAGCCACAACTACTGAGCCTGTGTGCCACAACTACAGAAGCCCGCATGCCTAGAGGCAGTGCTCCACAACAAGAGAAGCCACCACAATGAGAAGCCCACGCACCACAACAAAGAGTAGTCCCTGCTCGCCACAACTAGAGAAAGCCTGCGAGCAGAAACAAAGACACAATGCAGCCAAAAGTAAATAAATAAAAATAAATAAATCTATAAGAAAATTACTAAAATAACTAAAAACAGGAAAGTATCATCTTGATCACATTATAACTTATACCATGTCTTCCAGCACAATTTTTTTAATTCAAATTCTTACCTCTCTCCATTCTTTATTTCCAACTCCTTGTACATACAAGACACAAACTACAAAAGATGAAAAAATAAATATATCTAAACGTTTTTTATAAATATCAGATATAAATGTATCCAATTTATTTTTCAGCTGTACAAAAGCTATATTAAAATTAGTTCCTAGCCTTACTCTGGCATGAAAATTGCTAATAAATCATCACATGATGAAAATTTTTTATAAAAAAGCAAGAAACAATATCAGGTCTTTAGAACTTAGCATGTATAGAGCTAGGCACAAAAAAAATAACAATTATTTGCTAATGTCTTCAATTGCATTATGCTACAGATATAGGTAAAAAAATCTTTTAACTAAGGTTAAACAGTTTGAAATATTTCAGGATGTTACCAGTCATAAGTCAAGCTCTTCCTAGGATATTTACAATGCTCAAAACCATCATAGGCAGGATATCTGGAGCAAATCATATGCCAAATTTAATATTTGCAACTCCTATCCTCAATGTTTGTAAACAAGTAAGAAATCCTATGAACCACAAAAGGAAGTTGCAAAAAAGGGAGATTAAGAGTTTGGGGTAAAGATTAATTTATAAAAATATCCCACCCACTTGTCAATGGGCCCCAGGAATTTTTAATACCCACAAAGTTTAATGCCTTTTCTCCAGTGACTACCTCAAGAATTCTTCTGTCAACTGACAAAACCTCTCTCCTGTAGTTAAACCACACAGGTTCACACATTTGTAGAGATGGAGAGCTGCTGGATATCAGCTTCTAAATATTACAAGATTTGGACTCACTATTTGATTTATACATTATTTCTGTTGTTTTCTAATTTAAACTGTCTCATTTTACAATTTATCTCCAATTTTCAATATATATAATTAGGAATCAAAAACTTCAGCTCATTCAAGATATTATATAATTCACTTGGTTGTACATGCCTTTATATACTGCATTTATTCACAAAAAAAGGAAAATGATTACTCTGACTTGATCATAAAATTATGGCCCATTACAGTTGTCTTTCAAAGATAATTTCTACCATATGGCTATACAATGAGGTTTAATTTCAAAGTGAACTGTCCTACATTGCAGTCATCTGCATTGTCATCTTATTCTCAAAATGCTAAGCAATTCCCTCTCTTTTGCCAGAGTACTGCCCAGGTAGATGAGAATGCAGGGCCTAAGACTATACTCCATCTTGCTTTCTAGGCTTCAAAACAAATATTTAAATAAGAACTATGATTTTCAAACAACTTTTTGAAAAATCAAGTAAAATAAGTAGACTATTTCAAAAAGCAAGTAATAGGGCTTCCCTGGTGGCGCAGCGGTTGAGAGCCCGCCTGCCAATGCAGGGGACACGGGTTCGTGCCCCGGTCTGGGAAGATCCCACATGCCGCGGAGCGGCTGGGCCCGTGAGCCATGGCCGCTGAGCCTGCGCGTCCGGAGCCTGTGCTCGCAACGGGAGAGGCCACAACAGTGAGAGGCCCGTGTACCGAAAAAAAAAAAAAAAAAAAGCAAGTAATAGATACTTACTTGGATCAGATTTAGAAAATGTGTCTCTGTCAAGAAGATTTCTGTTGAATAAAAGAGAAAATGTTAGATAAATATAATACCAAAATATTTATATAAATATAAATATATATATACACGAATGATGACTTGAAAGTTCCAAAAGTTACATTTGTGCTTCATATTCATCCTCCATTAATTGGTAATAATTTATAATAGTTAAATTACATTTTTATGTTTAATACTTATAATAAAAATCTCATGTTTACCCTGTTGTATTCTTTCACCAGGACTACCACTCATGTGCATTTATCTGTACCATGCTTGTTACTTGAAAGGCTTTTTTTCATATCAACCTGATAGCCTTTCATATTTCAGGTTCTTAAAAGTTACTCCTTCTATGGAATCACTCACTATACACTGAGAAAATAAAAACACAGTCAACAGAACAGCACAGACAAAAAAAAAAAAAAAAAAAAAAAAATGGGATTACGCCTTTAAATATTCCCAGAAAGAAACTATCAGACATGTTTATATTTGGAATTAAGTCAAAGACCACTAGTCAGAAATCATATTAAAATAATCCTTCTGTCCCCTAAGCAGACACTATGACTCCAGCAATGACTGGCAAACAGTAAATTTAAAACATTTCCATTTGAGAATATACTATGTTATATATTTATAAAGGTAGCTCTCCGCTCACATGGAAATTCTCCAGCCTTTCCTATGTGTCTAGTTTTGCTCATTAAGTGTCCTAAAAAATGTAATTCAGCTCTTTCTTTCAGAGTTCACTAAAGTCGAAGAGAGATGACAGTGCAAATATTGCAGTGTGCTTGGGACTCAAAAACTATGTTATACACATTTAAAAGCAAATAATGTGATTTCGGTGCCTTATTTATCTTAAAAAAAATAAAAACCTTACAATCTTTAACCATAAATACAAAATAATGGATTTCTATCAACAATAAAGATAAATATTCTTAATCATAGACTTTACTTGCCACATTATTTCTTCTAGCGATTATGATCCATAACATACAGTAGGTAAGGTCAAAAACAAACAAAAAACCTTAGATCCTTTATAATACGAGGGGGAAAAAACTCCATAAGCTCTTCATAACTTAGTCCCTGAACTTTGCAGTTTAGCTTTCCCATTGCTATTTGACAATAAATTTCAGATATAATTTGATCATATGAATAAAATAGAATAAACTATCTCTGACTAGATTTAATTCCCCGAAGACTACTATACTCAAAGTTATATGATTTTAAAAGTTTGTAAAAGGCAAATATTCTTACATGATAAGAATCACTGCAAAAGACCAGTGATTATCAAAATGCATCATGAAGTTAGGACTGATGACAGGAATGCAAGATTTTTTCCTCCCTAATATCCCATTAGAAACAAAGCACTTTCACCTTAAGTTAAAAGAGAGGTATTATTGTGAAGGCTATTGTATAAAAAAAAGAAAATAAGCTGAGGGTCAGAGAAACTGAGTAAATGAATAAGACCACACAGCCCAGTACAGAATATTCCAATGAAGTCAACCTTTTAAATCCGATTTCCCTGTTCTTTACAAAATGCTACATTGTCTTGAGAAGTCAGGGAGAAACAACTTGTTTTCCTGACTGTTGGAAATGTAGAAGGCCTCCCATTATACCTACTCGTTGAGCCACTAGAGTATGACATAAAATAAATTCTTGTTTATAGACTAATGTGAAGAGAGATGCCGCCTATGCTATGAACAAAGAGAACTAGGATAGGAGGCCAAACATAACTGTACTTAGTCACAGAAAAATATTTTTGTTTTCTATATAAAGCACTTTAAAAACACACACACACACCACCCCTCACCAGCTTTTATATAGGAAGGTTACTCTTCCCTCCATGAGGTTGTCTTTTGCTCCAGTTAGGATGCCTTTAACATTATGCCTACAATTTTATAATGGAATATTGAACTTGAACATTATAAAAATCCTGAACAGGTCTTTCTATTCTATAAACCTTGATGTAGCTAAACAAGGAAGAGAGCAAATTCCTGAAAAGAAATTATGGAGAAATACAGTGCATTAGTCAGAAAACTTACCTGAAGAAATAACCTAACCAAAAATTTAATCTGTGAATTGCATGATTTGCTCTAGTAACCACTCATCTCAAATTCCAATTAAAATGTCTGGACTTAAGAGTATGATTGAAATATCATAACTAAAGCTAAAGCGCAATCAATTAAACTCTAACCTGTATGAAGAAGTACTAGGTTAATGGAAGAGGCATATTTTGCATGAAGCCTGCAATAGGAGTAGATAAGGAAGAAGTTAGTAACACCTTTCCAGGACCATCCAGGAGAAAAGGTTCCCTGACTTCCCCCTTTATAATTCAATCGTTATTGATATTAATCTCTTAAAACAGACAGATGCATCAAGCTACCTTCCCTCGATGACAATAGTCAATTAGCGCATCCGACAACGCTGCTTACTCTGATTTTATGCTCAACAAGCCACCTTCCAATTTTAAGATGGCTTCTCATATAGTTATTAGCACAGAACTGTGCTTAGTGGCCAAGATGAATATTACAGTTTTCTTGACCATTATAGTTTTTATACTCAACCGGCATTCCAAGACCCATACTGAACAGCCAGTTAACCTCTTAAAATGACATCTCAGACTTATCTTTCTCTAACAGGAAAATTGCAATTCCATTTAAACTTCAGAGCAATTCTGCAAGTATTTTTCAAGAAAATATTCTATGCCCAAGACCTAACTAAGCACTAATTAAACATGTTCTCAAATCTCAAGATGCCTGAACTTTACTAAGAGGACAAACTCAGAAATAAATAGCAATATTGGATGGTATATAAAATAACAGTTTATTATGGGGAGAAGGAAGAGTAAAATAGAGTAAAATTAATTCAACTACAAATAAAAAACATCAGGTACAATAGTTAACTCTTAACCAAATTATTTTTTTAAATATACTAGAAAAAAAACAATTTATAGGTATGTCTATATAACAAAAACAGTCTAAACAAATGTATATCTTGAAATAATTGTCTTTTTTTTAAGGTTAAGTATCCTTTTCTGTTACAATTATATAATGAGAGTTTATTAGTGGAAAACTAAAACTTCTAATTATTCACATGTAAAATGAGCATAACAACACCATCTATTAAGGTAAAGGATATTTGTAAGTGAGTTAACCTACAAGTTGTAGGCCTGCCCCTAATTCTTTCCAACTCAGTAAATGAAATAAGCTAATAAGTATTGTTCTTAGTGTAGTAAATATTGAATTTTTTAATTCCTTTAAAAGGGAAGCAAATATTATTATCCTAACACAGATGCATTTTGAAAAAGAAAATCTACTTGTATATATTATGAATTCTAAAGTTAATAGTTTCACAGTAAAGACAATTTTACTATTTGTGAATTTTTAAAGTGCTAATTTTAAAAAAGCACACAATATATTTGTTTTAGGGAATAAATCTTCAAACTGAAGGTATGAAGTGAATTCCAAAAAGCTACTTGTGGCCAGCAGAACTTAGACAACATGTAACGAGGCTCCACTGCTGTACCTGAGTGGAATTGTTCTATTTAATTTTTAATAAGAACAAAAATATAGCTTATAAATAGAGGCAAATAAAAAATTGCTCTATTTAATTTTCCATATGAACAAAAATATAGCCTATGAATAGAACCAAACAATGCTTTATCATTTTACAAACACAGTCCAGCATAAATTTTCTACATGTGGACAGAGAACCACGTCTCTGCATAAATATAACTGCCTCTGAGAACTGTTCTGTATCTATAAACAGAATGACTCTGGGTTTAATTAAAATTTAGGAAATTATTAGAGGACTTTTATTTACCTGTTATCCAACTTAGTCTCAGGATCAACTGACCGCCTGCAAGGTCTTTACTAAATATTGCTTAGGCAACCACAGAACCTAGTTGGCACATAAGCAACAGTCTGTACGAATGAACGGTTTTAGTATCCAATCAAAAGCATCACCTTTTTCACTACAGGTAGGATGAGGTGTTTTATTATGGAAAAAAGAGTAGAAGAGGAAGGTGGCATATTAGACCTTTGCCCTAATAAGTAACTCATTAACTGAATAAAACCTGAGTGAGGAAATTATAAACATGCCCCATGTCACTGGGTCATGTCTAGGGCCCTTACCTTGGGCATTATATTGTCTTAAGGACTGGAATTAAGAAGTTCTTGGCATGCATATATATATATATATATATATATAATATATTTAATGCATATAACACACAAAATGGTTTTCTGAGTTTTTTAAATAATGACAGGGAAATCAAGACTTGTTTTGAGCAACTGAAAGGAAATTCATCGAATCTTTGGAAGTCACTTGAATGCAATATTTAATTCTCTATGACTCATTTATGCATTATTTTTATTCTTTGAACAAATATTATAGCTGGAAATTTAGCATGCAAATTTAAGGAAAAAAATATTTTCCTGAACCTAAAACTTCTATGGCAAATAGAAACACTGTACTGAAAAAGTAAAACTTTAGAAATGAAACAAATCAAGTATTTTGAAACTGAAGCTTACTAAAAAGCCAGAATTAGCTAGAATCTAAGACACCAAGTAATTCTAAAGGGTAGGATCATTGGAAAGTACTTAACAAGTTTACCAGCTTTCAAGAAAATAAGAATAGACATTCAGGTTTGAAGTTGTACAAATAGACTAAAATTTCAGCTCAGCAGCAGCCAGCCACCTTTCATAGCCTGAGCATACAAGTAGAACTTTATCGTGTATGATATATATTACTCAATGAAAACTAGTAATAAAATAAACTTTATTTTTCAGTTTTTGCTGAAAATGGTTGTTTTAAAGTATTTATTAGTACTGTTGAGCTGAAAAGGTCAGTAATAAAATACACAGTTTCAACCTTTGCCTGGGTTGAATTTGGTATATATACTAAAAGAATTTGAGGGGAAGATAATTAATGGTGAAAATTTTTCTGTATTCACCTATGATTGATATTCTTGAAATTTACTTAAAGGAAACTCAGGGTTTTTCACAATCTGACATGTCAGAGCTCTGTTTGCCTGAGCTAAGGTAAACAGAAGAACCCTTTGGTTTGAAGTAATATGTAGGGTTAACTCAGGGTGATACAAGCTTTTAGAAAAAAAGATGGCTTTTACAAAACCCAATCCCTGATTTCAGCCAAAGAAGAGAAACATTTGTGTTAAAAATGGGAAGGATAAAAGAAACTGAGAACAGAATATGAGTCTTCTTAAAAACCTAAAATTTATGTACAAAACTAATTTCATTATATTTTCTGCAGTCTTGTAGCCTCTTTATTTCCTATCTCAGTAAGTGGCAACAATGGAAGGCAGAATTATGGCCCCCCAAACATAACAGGTCTTAACCTCTGGGTCCTATTAATGTGACCCTTATTTAGGGGAAAAAAGGTCTGTGCAGATGTGACTAAATTATTGATTCTGTGATGAGGCGTTTATCCTGGATTATCTGGGTGGGCCCTAAATGCAATCAATCACATATCCTAATAAGAAGAAGGCAGAGGGAGATTTGACACAGAGTGATGTGAACAGAGCAGAGAGAGATGTGTGGGCTCTAGCCTTGAAGACCCAAATGATGCAGCCACAAGCCAAGGCATGCCAGCAGCCACAAGAAGCTGGAAAAGAGCAAGGAATGGCTTCTCCACCAGAACCCCCAGAGGGAAAGCAGCCCTACCAACATCTTGGTTTCAGCCAAGTGACACTCTATTTACACTTCTGGCCTCCAGAACTGTAAGAAAAAATTTCTGTGGTTTTAAGTCAACAAGTTTGTGATAATTTGTTACAACAGCTACAGGAAACTAATACAGCAACAGGGTTCAACCCATCTCTCTTCCAAGCAAGACTCCAATCATCCTTCCCCTCCATCTCCTTCTGCTAATGCTTCCCCCACCTTGGCTTCTGCTTCCAAGTCCCAACTGCATCCCAGACCTTAGAGCTAGATCTTAACTGGTCTTCCTGCCTCCTGTCTCCCAGTTCATTCACCAAGATGTCTCCAAGAGAAAGTTCTCTACAGTAAAACCTGACCAAATGGCTCCCCTGCATAAAACCCATTACCAACAGAAACTCCAAACTCCTTAAAATAATACTACATACCTGCCACATTCTGATCCCGGCTTTATCCTTAGCTGCACTTCTATCCATATTCCATATCACAGACTCTGTTCCAGACATTTCAGATTTTTTACAGTCCTTTAGTCTAAAATTGCCTCATATTTCTGTACTATTATTTTACCCTGTCCCTAAAATTTCCTCAGCAACCTCATTTCTGCTGGGAAATGTGAATTCCTCTTTCAGCCTTTCCTCATTGGTGTCCCCCGAGAAGGTAGAAATGATTATTCCCTCCATCTACTCCATCATACCCAACATGAACCTATGTCACAAATTCCTCACTTACTATTTATTTACTTAGCTGGGTGCCAGGCACTGTGCTGAGCACTTTATTTTTTTTAATATTTAAAATTGTATTCAAAATTTTGCAATCTCCGTACTTAAAAACTGGCAGGCCATACCTCTTATAGGGGCACGGCTAATGCTACCACTTGCTTCTTTTTTTTGTGCTGAGCACTTTATTTATTTATTTCAACAACTTTATTGGAGTATAATTGCTTTATAATGGTGTGTTAGTTTCTGTTTTATAACAAAGTGAATCCGTTATACATATACACATATCCCCATATCTCTTCCCTCCTGCGTCTCCCTCCCTCCCACGCTCCCTATCCCACCACTCTAGGTGGTAACGAAGAACCGAGCTGATCTCCCTGTGCTATGCAGTTGCTTCCCACTAGCTATCTATTTTACATTTAGTAGTGTATATATGTCCATGCCACGCTCTCACTTTGTCCGCTTACCCTTTCCCCTCCTCGTATCCTCAAGGCCATGCTCTAGTAGGTCTGTGTCTTTATTCCCGTCTTGCCCCTAGGTTCTTCATGACCACATTTTTGTTGTTTTTAGATTCCATATATGTCTGTTAGCATACGGTATTTGTTTTTCTCTTGCTTACTAACTTCACTCTGTATGACATACTCTAGGTCTACCCACCTGACTCCAAATAACTCAATTCAGTTCTTTTTATGGCTGAGTAATATTCCATTGTATATATGTGCCACATCTTCTTTATCCATTCATCTGTTGATGGACACTTAGGTTGCTTCCATTCCCTGGCTATTGTAAAGAGAGCTGCAATGAACATTGTGGTACATGACTTTTTGAATTATGGTTTTCTCAGGGTATATGCCCAGTAGTGGGATTGCTGGGTCATGTGGTAGTTCTATTTTTAGATTTTTAAGGAACCTCCATACTGTTCTCCATAGTAGCTGTATCAATTTACATTCCCACAAACAGTGCAAGAGGATTCCTTATTCTCCACACCCTCACAAGCATTTATTGTTTGTAGATTTTTTGATCTACATTTTTTGATCTACATTGCCATTCTGACCGGTGTGAAATGATATCTCATTGCACTTTTGATTTGCATTTCTCTAATGATTAATGATGTTGAGCATTCTTTCATGTGTTTGTTACCAATCTGTATATCTTCTTTGGAGAAATGTCTATTTAGGTCTTGTGCCCATTTTTGGATTGGGTTATTTGTTTTTTTGATATTGAGCTGCATGAGCTGCTTGTAAATTTTGGAGATTAATCCTTTGTCCATTGCTTCATTTGCAAATATTTTCTCCCATTCTGAGGGTTATCTTTTCATCTTGTTTATTGTTTCCTTTGCTGGGCAAAAGCTTTGAAGTTTCATTAGGTCCTATTTGTTTATTTTTGTTTTTATTTCCATTTCTCTAGGAGGTGGGTCAAAAACGATCTTGCTGTGATTTATGTCATAGAGTGTTCTGCCTATGTTTTCCTCTAAGAGTTTTATAGTTTCTGGCCTTACATTTAGGTTTTTAATCCATTTGAGTTTATTTTTGTGTATGGTGTTAGGGAGTGTTCTAATTTCATTGTTTTACATGTAGCTGTCCAGTTTTCCAAGAACCACTTATTGAAGAGGCTGTCTTTTCTCCACTGTATATTCTTGCCTCCTTTATCAAAGATAAGGTGACCATATGTGCGTAGGTTTATCTCTGGGCTTTGTATCCAGTTCCATTGATCTATATTTCTGTTTTTGTGCCAGTACCATACTCTCTTAATTACTGTAGCTATGTAGTATAGTCTGAAGTCCGGGAGCCTGATTCCTCCACCTCCATTTTTCTTTCTCAAGATGCTTTGGCTATTTGGGGTCTTTTGTATTTCCATACAAATTGTGAAATTTTTTGTTCTAGTTCTGTGGAAAATGCCAGTCGTAGTTTGATAGGGATTGCATTGAATCTGTAGATTGCTTTGGGTAGTAGAGTCATTTTCACAATGTTGATTCTTCCAATCTAAGAACATGGTATGAGCACTTTAAATAAATCATTTTATTTAATCTTCACCATAATCCTAATAAGCAGCAATTATTTTCCAAATCCATTTTCCAGGTGAGATAGTAAAATTCAGAGAGGTTAAATAATGTGGAAAAAGTTGCAAGAATAATAAATGCTTAAGGTGCATTTTTGTAAATTTTTGACTAATTTATAATTTTGATTTTGACTTTCAATTATTGTATTGGTTAGATTATTTGTCCATATTATTAAGTATAAAATGAAATGAGGAGAGTCGGCGGGAAGATGGCGGAAGAGTAAGACGTGGAGATCGCCTTCCTCCTCACGGATACACCAGAAATACATCTACACGTGGAACAACTCCTACAGAACACCTACTGAAGGCTGGCAGAAGACCTCAGAGCTCCCAAAAGGCAAGAAACTCCCCACGTACCTGGGTAGGGCAAAAGAAAAAAGAAAAAACAGAGACAAAAGAATAAGGACGGCACCTGCACCAGTGGGAGGGAGCTGTGAAGGAGGAAAAGTTTCCACACACTAGGAAGCCCCTCCGCGGGCGGAGACTGCGGGAGGCAGAGGGGGGAGCTTCGGGACCGCGGAGTGGTGCAAAGCGACGGGTGTGGAGGGCAAAGCGGGGAGATTCCTGCACAGACGATCGGTGCCGACCGGCACTCACCAACCCGAGAGGCTTGTCTGCTCACCCGCCGGGGCGGGCGGGGCTGCGAGCTGAGGCTCGGGTTTCGGTTTTGGACGGAGCGCAGGGAGAGGACTGGGGTTGGCGGCTTGAGCATAGCCTGAAGGGGTTGGTGCGCCACGACTAGCCGGGAGGGAGTTCGGG
Source organism: Phocoena phocoena (assembly GCF_963924675.1). Taxonomy (NCBI): domain Eukaryota; kingdom Metazoa; phylum Chordata; class Mammalia; order Artiodactyla; family Phocoenidae; genus Phocoena; species Phocoena phocoena. The sequence continues at coordinate 74,201,289 of NC_089229.1, read as the reverse complement.
GAAAAGCCTGCACCGGCCGAAGAGGCAAGAGACTTTTTCTTCCCTCTTTGTTTCCTGGTGCGCGAGGAGAGGGGTTTAAGAGCACTGCTTAAAGGAACTCCAGAGATGGGCGCGAGCCGCGGCTAAAAGCGTGAACCCCAGAGACGGGCGCGAGCCGCGGCTGAGGGCGCGAGCCCCCGAGTCGGGCGCGAGCCGCGGCGGGAAGCGCGAGCCCCAGAGACGGGCGCGAGCCGCGGCTGAAACCGCGGACCCCAGAGACGGGTGGGAGACGCTGGGGCTGCTGCTGCCGCCACCAGGGGGGCTGTGTGCGAGCACAGGTCACTCTCCGCGCCCCTCTTCCGCGGAGCCTGTGCAGGCCGCCACTGCCAGGTTCCTGGGATCCAGGGACAACTTCCCCGGGAGTACGCACGGCGGGTCTCAGGCTGGTGCAGCGTCACGCCGCCTCTGCCGCCGCAGGCCCGCCCCGCACGCAGTGCCCCTCCTTCCCCCATCCCCCAACCCCCGGCCTGAGTGAGCCGGAGCTCCGGAATCAGCGGCTCCTTTAACCCCGTCCTGTCTGAGCAGAAAAACAGACGCCCTCCAGCGATCTGCGCGCAGGGGCAGGGCCGGGTACAAAGCTGAGCTCCTGTGAGCTGTGAGAGCAGGGAGGAGAGGGGGAGGTCTCTCCCGGCAGCCGCGGAGGCGGCGGATTGAAGCTCCACGATCAACTTGATGTGCCCTGCATTGTGGAATACCTGAATAGACAGGGAGTGATCCCAAATTGAAGAGGGGGAATTTAGGAGCGAGATCTGTGATTTTTTTCCCTTTTCCTCTTTTTGTGAATGTGTGCGTGTATGCTTCTGTGTGAGATCTTGTCTGTATACTCTTGCTTTCACCATTTGTCCTAGGGCTCTATCCGTCCATGGTTTTTTTTTAAAAAAAATTTTTTTTTCTTAATAATTAATTTTAATTGTAATAACGTTATTGTACTTTACCTTCGTTCTTTCTTTCTTTCTTTCCTTCCTTCCTTCCCTCCTTTAGACAACAAATCACCCCAAATTGAGGAGGTGGTCTCTGGGAGCAGGATTTATGATTTTTCCCCCTTTGCCTCTCTTTGTGAACGTGTATGTGTATGCTTCTGTGTAAGATTTTCTCTGTATAGCTTTGCTTCCAACATTTGTCCTAGGGCTCTATCCGTCCATGGTTTTTTTAAAAAAAATTTTTTTTCTTAATAATTAATTTTAATTGTAATAACTTTATTGTACTTTACCTTCGTTCTTTCTTTCTTTCTTTCCTTCCTTCCTTCCCTCTTTTAGACAGCGAATCACCCCAGGTTGAGGAGGTGGTCTCTGGGAGCAGGATTTATGATTTTTCCCCCTTTGCCTCTCTTTGTGAACGTGTATGTGTATGCTTCTGTGTAAGATTTTCTCTGTATAGCTTTGCTTCCAACATTTGTCCTAGGGCTCTATCCGTCCATGGTTTTTTTAAAAAAAAAATTTTTTTTTCTTAATAATTAATTTTAATTGTAATAACTTTATTGCACTTTACCTTCGTTCTTTCTTTCTTTCCTTCCTTACTTCCCTCCTTTAGACAGCGAATCACCCCAGGTTGAGGAGGTGGTCTCTGGGAGCAGGATTTATGATTTTTCCCCCTTTGCCTCTCTTTGTGAACACGTATGTGTATGCTTCTGTGTAAGATTTTCTCTGTATAGCTTTGTTTCCAACATTTGTCCTAGGGTTCTATCTGTTCTTTTTGTTTTTTTCTTTCTTTCTAAATATTTTTTAGTACAATAACTATATTATACCTTATTTTATTTTTACTGTATCTTCTTTCTTTCTGTCTTTTTTCCTTCTTTCCCTCCTTCCTTCCTCCCTTCCTCCCTCCCTCCCTCCTTCCTTTCTTTCCTTCTTTGCTTCTTTCTTCCTTCCTTCCTTTCCTCCTTTCCTCCTTTCCTTCTTTCTTTCCTCAAACTTCTACTAATTCTCTCTACATTTTCTCCTTCTTTCCCTCCTTCCTTCCTTCCTTCTCCCCTCCCTCCCTTTCTTTCCTTCTTTGCTTCTTTCTTCCTTCCTTCCTTTCCTCCTTTCCTTCTTTCTTTCCTCATACTTCTACTAATTCTCTCTACATTTTCTCCTTCTTTCCCTCCTACCTTCCTTCCTTCCTCCCTCCCTCCCTCCTTTCTTTTCTTCTTTGCTTCTTTCTTCCTTCCTTCCTTTCCTCCTTTCCTTCTCTCTTTCCTCAAACTTCTACTAATTCTCTCTACATTTTCTCCTTTCCCTCCTTCTTTCCTTCCTTCCTCCCTCCCTCCCTCCCTCCCTCCTTTCTTTCCTTCTTTGCTTTTCTTCCTTCCTTCCTTTCCTCCTTTCCCTCTTTCTTTCCTCATATTTCTACTAATTCTCTCTACATTTTCTCCTTCTTTCCCTCCTTCCTTCCTTCCTTCCTCCCTCCCTCCCTCCTTTCTTTCCTTCTTTGCTTCTTTCTTCCTTCCTTCCTTTCCTCCTTTCCTTCTTTCTTTCCTCATACTTCTAATAATTCTCTCTACTTTTCCTCCCTTTTATTCTGAGCCGTGTGGATGAAAGGCTCTTGGTGCTCCAGCCCAGGAGGCAGGGCTCTGCCTCTGAGGTAGGAGAGCCAACTTCAGGACACTGATCAACAAGAGACCTCCCAGCTCCACATAATATTAAACGGTGGAAATCTCCCAGAGACCTCCATCTTAACACCAGCACCCAGCTTCACTCAACGACCAGCAAGCCACAGTGCTGGACAACCTATGCCAAACAACTAGCAAAACAGGAACACAACCCCACCCATTAGCAGAGAGGCTGCCTAAAATCATAACAAGGCCACAGACACCCCAAAACACACCACCAGACGTGAACCTGCCCACTAGAGAGACAAGATCCAGCCTCATCCAGCACAACACAGGCACTAGTCCCCTCCACCAGGAAGCCTACACAACCCGCTGAAACAACCTTAGCCACTGGAGACAGACATCAAAAACAACGGGAACTACGAACGTGCAGCCTGAAAAAGGAGACCCCAAACACAGTAAGATAAGCAAAATGAGAAGACAGAAAAACACACAGCAGATGAAGGAGCAAGATAAAAACCCACCAGACCTAACAAATGAAGAGGAAATAGGCAATCTACCTGAAAAAGAATTCAGAGTAATGATAGTAAGGATGATCCGAAATCTTGGAAGTAGAATGGACAAAATGCAAGAAACAGTTAACAAGGACCTACAAGAACTAAAGCTGAAACAAGCAACGATGAACAACGCAATAAATGAAATTAAAAGTACTCTAGATAGGATCAATAGCAGAATAACTGAGGCAGAAGAACGGATAAGTGACCTGGAAGATAAAGTAGTGGAAATAACTACTGCAGAGCAGAATAAAGAAAAAAGAATGAAAAGAACTGAGGACAGTTTCAGAGACCTCTGGGACAACATTAAACGCACCAACATTCGAATTATAGGGGTTCCAGAAGAAGAAGAAAAAAAGAAAGTGACTGAGAAAATATTTGAAGAGATTATAGTTGAAAACTTCCCTAATATGGGAAAGGAAATAGTTAATCAAGTCCAGGAAGCACAGAGAGTCCCATACAGGATAAATACAAGGAGAAATACGCCAAGACACATATTAATCAAACTGTCAAAAATTAAATACAAAGAAAGCATATTAAAAGCAGCAAGGGAAAAACAACACACAAGGGAATCCCCATAAGGTTAACAGCTGATCTCTCAGCAGAAACCCTACAAGCCAGAAGGGAGTGGCAGGACATACTGAAAGTGATGAAGGAGAAAAACCTGCAACCAAGACTACTCTACCCAGCAAGGATCTCATTCAGATTTGATGGAGAAATTAAAACCTTTACAGACAAGCAAAAGCTGAGAGAGTTCAGCACCACCAAACCAGCTTTACAACAAATGCTAAAGGAACTTCTCTAGATAAGAAATGCAAAAGAAGGAAACGACCTATAATAACGAACCCAAAACAATATAGAAAATGGGAATAGGAACATACATATCGATAATTACCTTAAATGTAAATGGACTAAATGCTCCCACCAAAAGACACAGATTGGCTGAATGGATACAAAAACAAGACCCTTATATATGCTGTCTACAAGAGACCCACCTCAGACCTAGAGACACATACAGACTGAAAGTAAGGGGATGGAAAAAGATATTCCATGCAAATGGAAACCAAAAGAAAGCTGGAGTAGCAATTCTCATATCAGACAAAATAGACTTTAAAATAAGGACTATTAAAAGGGATAAAGAAGGACACTACATAATGATCAAGGGATCGATCCAAGAAGAAGATATAACAATTGTAAATATTTATGCACCCAACATAGGAGCACCTCAGTACGTAAGGCAAATACTAACAGCCATAAAAGGGGAAATTGACAGTAACACATTCATAGTAGGGGACTTTAACACCCCACTTTCACCCATGGACAGATCATCCAAAATGAAAATAAATAAGGAAACACAAGCTTTAAATGATACATTAAACAAGATGGACTTAATTGATATTTATAGGACACTCCATCCAAAAACAACAGAATACACATTTTTCTCAAGTGCTCATGGAACATTCTCCAGGATAGATCATATCTTGGGTCACAAATCAAGCCTTGGTAAATTTAAGAAAATTGAAATTGTATCAAGTATCTTTTCTGACCACAACGCCATGAGACTAGATATCAATTACAGGAAAAGATCTGTAAAATATACAAACACATGGAGGCTAAACAATACACTACTTAATAATGAAGTGATCATTGAAGAAATCAAAGAGGAAATAAAAAAATACCTAGAAACAAATGACAATGGAGACACAACGACCCAAAACCTATGGGATGCAGCAAAAGCAGTTCTAAGGGGGAAGTTTATAGCAATACAAGCCCACCTTAAGAAGCAGGAAACATCTCGAATAAACAACCTAACCTTGCACCTCAAGCAATTAGAGAAAGAAGAACAAAAAAGCCCCAAAGCTAGCAGAAGGAAAGAAATCATAAAAATCAGATCAGAAATAAATGAAAAAGAAATGAAGGAAACGATAGCAAAGATCAATAAAACTAAAAGCTGGTTCTTTGAGAAGATAAACAAAATAGATAAACCACTAGCCAGACTCATCAAGAAAAAAAGGGAGAAGACTCAAATCAATAGAATTAGAAATGAGAAAGGAGAAATAACAACTGACACTGCAGAAATAAAAAAAATCATGAGAGATTACTACAAGCAACTCTATGCCAATAAAATGGACAATCTGGAAGAAATGGACAAATTCTTAGAAATGCACAACCTGCCAAGACTGAATCAGGAAGAAATAGAAAATATGAACAGACCAATCACAAGCACTGAAATTGAAACTGTGATTAAAAATCTTCCAACAAACAAAAGCCCAGGACCAGATGGCTTCACAGGTGAATTCTATCAAACGTTTAGAGAAGAGCTAACACCTATCCTTCTCGAACTCTTCCAAAATATAGCAGAGGGAGGAACACTCCCAAATTCCTTCTACGAGGCCACCATCACCTTGATACCAAAACCAGACAAGGATGTCACAAAGAAAGAAAACTACAGGCCAATATCACTGATGAACATAGATGCAAAAATCCTCAACAAAATACTAGCAAACAGAATCCAACAGCACATTAAAAGGATCATACACCATGATCAAGTGGGGTTTATTCCAGGAATGCAAGGATTCTTCAATATACGCAAATCTATCAATGTGATAAACCATATTAACAAATTGATGGAGAAAAACCATATGATCATCTCAATAGATGCAGAGAAAGCTTTTGACAAAATTCAACACCCATTTATGATAAAAACCCTCCAGAAAGTAGGCATAGAGGGAACTTTCCTCAACATAATAAAGGCCATATATGACAAGCCCACAGCAAACATCATCCTCAATGGTGAAAAACTGAAAGCATTTCCACTAAGATCAGGAACAAGACAAGGTTGCCCACTCTCACCACTCTTATTCAACATAGTTTTGGAAGTTTTAGCCACAGCAATCAGAGAAGAAAAGGAAATAAAAGGAATCCAAATCGGAAAAGAAGAAGTAAAGCTGTCACTGTTTGCAGATGACATGATACTATACATAGCGAATCCTAAAGATGCTACCAGAAAACTACTAGAGCTAATCAATGAATTTGGTAAAGTAGCAGGATACAAAATTAATGCACAGAAATCTCTGGCATTCCTATATACTAATGATGAAAAATCTGAAAGTGAAATCAAGAAAACACTCCCATTTACCATTGCAACAAAAAGAATAAAATATCTAGGAATAAACCTACCTAAGGATACGAAAGACCTGTATGCAGAAAATTATAAGACACTGATGAAAGAAATTAAAGATGATACAAATAGATGGAGATATACCATGTTCTTGGATGGGAAGAATCAACATTGTGAAAATGACTCTACTACCCAAAGCAATCTACAGATTCAATGCAATCCCTATCAAACTACCACTGACATTTTTCACAGAACTAGAACAAAAGATTTTGCAATTTGTATGGAAACACAAAAGACCCCGAATAGCCAAAGCAATCTTGAGAACGAAAAAAGGAGCTGGAGGAATCAGGCTCCCTGACTTCAGACTATACTACAAAGCAACAGTAATCAAGACAGTATGGTACTGGCACAAAAACAGAAAGATAGATCAGTGGAACAGGATAGAAAGCCCAGAGATAAACCCACGCACATATGGACACCTTATCTTTGATAAAGGAGGCAGGAATGTACAGTGGAGAAAGGACAGCCTCTTCAATAAATGGTGCTGGGAAAACTGGACAGGTACATGTAAAAGTATGAGATTAGATCACTCCCTAACACCATACACAAAAATAAGCTCAAAATGGATTAAAGACCTAAATGTAAGGCCAGAAACTATCAAACTCTTAGAAGAAAACATAGGAAGAACACTCTATGACATAAATCACAGCAAGATCCTTTCTGACCCACCTCCTAGAGTAATGGAAATAAAAACAAAAATAAACAAATGGGACCTAATGAAACTTCAAAGCTTTTGCACAGCAAAGGAAACCATAATCAAGATCAAAAGACAACCCTCAGAATGGGAGAAAACATTTGCAAATGAAGCAACTGACAAAGGATTAATCTCCAAAATTTACAAGCAGCTCATGCAGCTCAATAACAAAAAAACAAACAACCCCATCCAAAAATGGGCAGAAGACCTAAACAGACATTTCTCCAAAGAAGATATACAGAATGCCAACAAACACATGAAAGAATGCTCAACATCATTAATCATTAGAGAAATGCAAATCAAAACTACAATGAGATATCATCTCACACCAGTCAGAATGGCCATCATCAAAAAATCTAGAAACAATAAATGCTGGAGAGGGTGTGGAGAAAAGGGGACACTCTTGCACTGCTGGTGGGAATGTGAATTGGTTCAGCCACTATGGAGAACAGTATGGAGGTTCCTTAAAAAACTACAAATAGAATTACCATATGACCCAGCAATCCCACTACTGGGCATATACCCTGAGAAAACCAAAATTCAAAAAGAGTCATGTACCAAAATGTTCATTGCAGCTCTATTTACAATAGCCCGCAGATGGAAAGAACCTAAGCGCCCATCATCGGACGAATGGATAAAGAAGATGTGGCACATATACACAATGGAATATTACTCAGCCTTAAAAAGAAATGAAATTGAGCTATTTGTAATGAGATGGATAGACCTAGAGTCTGTCATACAGAGTGAAGTAAGTCAGAAAGACAAAGACAAATACCGTATGCTAACACATATATATGGAATTTAAGGGGAAAAAATGTCATGAAGAACCTAGGGATAAGACAGGAATAGAGGCGCAGACCTACTGGAGAACGGACTTGAGGATATGGGGAGGGGGAAGGGTGAGTTTTGACAGGGCGAGAGAGAGTCATGGACATATACACACTAACAAACGTAGTAAGGTAGATAGCTAGGGGGAAGCAGCCGCAAGGCACAGGGATATAAGCTCGGGGCTTTGGGACAGCCTGGAGGGGTGGGAGGGGGAGAGTGGGAGGGAGGGAGACGCAAGAGGGAAGACACATGGGAGCACATGTATATGTATAGCTGATTCACTTTGTTATAAATCAGAAACTAACACACCATTGTAAAGCAATTATACCCCAATAAAGATGTTAAAAAAATAAAAAATAAATAAAAAAAAATAAAAAATGAAATGAACTGCAAACAGTGTTATCATACCACTCATCATTGTTTTCCAAGCTCTAGCAAATAAATTATAAAATGAAAATAAGACACACTACAGGAAAGAGGAAAATTATCATTATGTGCAAAAGATTTAATTTTGTACCCAGAAAAAAGTAAGATAATTAATAAAATCTTTCAAAATTAACAGGATAATTCAGTAAAGTGGTTAGAGGCATGATGAATACATAAAGGTCAGTAATATTCCTGAGTACCAATTGTTAACAACTGTCCTATCCACTTTGGACTTTTTGGTAGTTATCTGTTGCCTTCAACTGCTGAAGTATGTGAGTGCTGTGCAATTCTCTTACACTATCACTTCACTCCCAAATGCTGTTACCATGAAAGCAAGTCTCAGACCAAATTCTGCCAAAGGCACATACATTAATAAGTGGGACTCAAAACAGTCACACAATATGCTCTATGTTTAATCAAGTTCCAACGCTCTGTGCTTTCAGGCATTCAGAACAGCAGCCTAAGGCAGATGTGACAATCTTCTGCTGACAAGATTCATCTAGCCTCTGGTCAAATCATGGTTGAGAATCCTCTAAACATTCTGTGCCCATGACCCAAGGAGTCCCTAGGTTTAGGGCACCACTCCAAAAGGCATAATCACAGGATTCTCTAGGTTCATATGCCCTGTTCATTTGTGCAATATTTCTAGCCAATCTGCATATATATATTTTTAATAACAATTTTACTCAGATATAATTCCCAGACCATACAATTCACCCTTTAAAAATGTACAATTCAGTGGTTTATAGTATATTCAAAGAGTTATGCAATCATCACCGCTATCTAATTTTAGAACATTTTCACCACCACCAATACCACCCCCCACAAAAACTTTACCCATTAGTAGTCACTCCCAATTCCACCTCCTCCAACCCTTGATAACCACCAATATACTTTCTGTCTCTATGCATTTGCCCATTCTGCATATTTCATATAAATGGAATTACACAATATATGGCCTTTAGTGACTAGTTTCTTTTACCTAGCATAATGTTTTTAAGGTTCATCCATGTTATGGCAAGTATCAGTATCTTTACTTTTTATATCCAAATAATATTCCATTGTATGGATATATCCCATTTTGTTCATTAAATGATACACATTTGGGTTGTTTCCACTTTTGGCTATCATCCATAATGCTGCCTTAAACATCTGCATATAGGTTTTTGTGTGAACATAGAATTTCAGTTCTCTTGGATATATACCTAGAAGTGGAATTTCTGGCTCATATAATAACACTTTTTAACATTTTGAGAAACTGCCAAACTATTTTTCAAAGTAGTTGCACCATGTTACATTCCTACCAACAATGTATGAAGGTTCCAATTTCTCCATATCCTCTCTAGTACTTATTACTGTCTTTTTTATTATAATCATCTAGTGGTGTAAAGTGGTCAATTCACATATTTGATCACCATACACATCACTAGTAAAAAAAAAAAAGTCATTTCTGACATACACAGTAATTATAAAACCCTCTGGTGCTGATCAAGGATAAAAATCATAGAATAGTTTCAGAGTAGGCATTTCTTAAGTGTGGGCTCTCAGTTAGACTTCAAATACTAACACAGCACATCCTAAGTATGTAAGATACTGATTAAGATACTTCAGATTTAACACTACAATCTAACACAAACATCTAAATCACACTGCCTCTATTGAAATATTTTAAAGTAAATTATAGAAAATATAATACCAAACAGAATCAATTAGGGAAAAATGGAAGAAAATGTAAGATACTATTTTTAAAACCTTGGCATGAAGAATACTTTCTACGCTTTACACAAAGCTCAGAGAAAATATTAACTTATTTGATAATGAACTCATTTTAAACGTCTATTCAAAAATGGTATAATAATAAAAGTTAAAACATATTGTTACATATATAATAGATGATAGATAAAATGTTAAAGCTATAAATATACAAAGCATTCTCTAAATTAATGAGAAAAATATAAATACTTCAAAAGAAAAATGGGCTACATAAGTGAATAGACATTTTACAAGAGAAGCAATACAGTTAGTCATTGAACATATTACATGAAGTTCATCCTCAATAGTAAGCAATGACATGAAAATTAAATAAATAAGAATGTCCTGTGACATAGATAAATATTAGCTGCATGAATTAAGACTCATTTAGTTGTAAGTGACACAAAACAGGGAAATTTATAATGAAAGTATGGAGATGTTTTATGGAGGTAACTTAAGAACATAACTGACCCAATGGAAAGAACTAAAACAAGGACAAACCCCCAAAGACCTGGTAAATCAGCAGAGACCAGCATCACAAGGTAATAAGCAAGGCTACAGGGACAATAGGCAGCAAGACCACATGCCAGGCCCTGCAGAAAAAGGGCATTACTGAGCAGATAAAGATAGAAGAATAGGAGGACTGAAGCTCACCACCCCCCACAAACACACCAAAAATACATTTACATGTGGAACAATTCACATGGAAAACTAACTGGAAACTGGCAGAACTCCTATACAACCAAAGCTATAAGAAAGATTTCCACATAACAAGGTAGGAAGAAAAAAAGGATAAAGTTGGGACCTCTGGCCCTGAGAGGAATGTGAAAGGAAGAGAAGGTCCACATGGTGGACTCTCACTTGGGGAGCAAGCAGGTCGAGCCACAAATTGGCTATCCCAGTCCTGGGGTCCTTCAGGGAGGAGACAAGCTCCCCTGGCTGCTGGAAGAAACATTGGGACAGATAGAAGAGCTAGAAAAGCCTAGACTCTACTCACAAAGAGTGTACCTGTGCTGACTGCCCAATGATCAGGGCAGAGAGGGCTTTACATTGGTGGCCACGACCTTGCCATACTCCCCAATCCAAGTGAGAAGAAAACTCCAGCTCTGCTCATTCCACACCACAGCTTGGCATGAGATCTGAGACAGCCCTGAGAAAAGACTCAGTCTAGCTATGGAGAAAGAACCCAGAGGCCTAGGTGTAGTGTGGTGTGGTCCTGGTGGGGTGGCAGCAGCCACTGTGGGCCTAGGGTGTGGTCCTAGTGGGGTACCAATGGCCACTGTCAGCACTTGCTGAGACACCACAACCCTCACACTGTGGTCCTTCTTCAAGCCAAGACAGTGCTCTGGCCTTACCCATTCCAAGCCACAGCTTCACGCTGGATCTTTAGCAGAAAAGTCCTGGGAGAAGACTGCCACAGTGGCAGCCCAGATATCTGGTAGCAGCATGGCCACCTCAATTCCTGCAGCCACAATGCCCTGACGCCCAACCCCAGCCCAGCAAATGCTCTAGATCCACCCACTCCATGCTATAGACTTGTACTAGATCAAGGAAAAACACAATAAGAGAAGAGACATGACTTTGGGTTCCATCTGAGCAGAGCTGCAGATGTCTACGTAGCACATCAGACCTTGGTGAGGGTGAGTGCATGGGCCTCACTTGCTTCAGCAATCCCTTCCTTTGTTACAGGACAGGCACTCAAGGTTAATAAAGTCTGACCAGCCTGACCCTCAAGGCTTCTACTCCAACAACTGAAGAGCACACCCCACCTCTGACAGGGCAGTGACAGGAAGCAGAGAAGAAGTCCCACCTCACATGCTACACTGGCTCTAGATCCTCCAACACCAGCCACACATCCTATAGAGTTAACAGTGGCCAGCACACCCTGAGGAAAGACATGGCTGGCATCCATAAAACCAGGCATCACACCAAAGGCACTGAACACACACAGTCTACACAGGGATGCTCCTACATAAAATCACCCTTTCAAGACCATGATAGATAACTGTTTCTCCTAAATTCACAGAGACAGAGAAAGTTAAGTAAAATGAAAAGTCAGAGAAACTACTCTCAATTGAAACAGCAAAAGAAAACCCCTGAAAAAAACAATGAAACAGAGATAATCAGTCCACCAGATAATGAGTTCAAAAACTTAGTAATAAAAATGCTAACTGAATTAAGAAAGATTATTGATGTAAAGGAAGATCATTTTAACAAGGAACTAGAAACTATAAAGATGACTCAATCAAAAATAGATATTTCAATTTCTGAGATAAGAAGCAATGAATAGCCAACTAAATGACACAGAAGAGTTTTAAAGCGATTTGGAAGACAGAATAATGGAAATCACACAATGAGAACAGAAAATAGACAAATGAAGAAAATCAAGAGCAACATACAAGATCTATGGAATAATATAAAACAGGCCAACCTACACATAATAGGGGTTCCAGAAGGAGAAGAGAGAGCAAAAGCAATCAAAAATGTATGTGAATTAATTATGGCTGAAAACTTCCCAAACCTAAAGGAAACAGATATCCAGGTCCAGGAACCACAGAGGGTCACAAACCAGAAGGTCCCAAACCAGAAGAACCCAAACAGACCCATACCAAGACATATAATTAAAATTGAAAAAGTTAAAATAGAGAATTATAAAGGAATCAAGAGAAAAGCACTCATATACAAGGGAACCCCCATAAGGCAATCAGCTGATTTCTCTACAGAAACGTGGCAGGCCAAGAGGGAGTGGCACAATATAGTCAAAGTCCTGAAAAGAAAAAGCCTGCAACCTAGGATATTCTACCCAACAAGATTATCATTTAGAAAAGAAGGAGAGATAAAGAATTCTCAGAGAAGCAAAAACTAAAAGAATTCAGCAATACTAAGCATACCCTAAAAGAAATGCTGAACGGTCTTCTCTAAATGGAAAGAACTAAGAATCTATAAGAAAGGGAAAATCCCAACAGGAAGGGGCAAGTACATAATAGGAATTGGAGGGCACAGGGAGGGAAGGGAAGCTGGGATGAAGTGAGAGAGTAGCATTGACATATATACACTACCACATGTAAAATGGATGGCTAGTGAGAAGCTGATGCATAGCACGAGGAGATCAACTCAATGCTTTGTGACCACCTAGAGGGATGGGATAGGGAGAGTAGGAGGGAGGCAGGGAGGCTCAAGAGGGAGGAGATATGGGGATATATGTATACATATAGTTGATTCACTTTGTTATACAGCAGAAACTAACAATATTGTAAAGCAGTTATACTCCAATAAAGATGTGAAAAAAAAATAAACCAGTACATAGATTAAAAAAAACAAAATAAAAATTGTAAAAGCAACTATAGCTACAATAAACAGTAAAGGGATAAGCGAAGATGTAAAATATGACATCAAAAACAAGAAATATGGAGAAGTGGAGTAAAAAATGTAGATCTTTTAGAATGTGTTTGAACTTAAATGATTATCAGTTTAAAGCAAATACATATAATTATAGGTCAAGATATATGAACCCTATGGTAACCACAAATCAAAAACCTACAACAGATTCACAAAAACCAAAAAGAAAGGAACTTAATCATACAACAAAAGAAAATCATGAAACCACAATGGGAAAAACAAAAAGAAGAGGAAATGAATGAAGAACCAAAAACAACTGGAAAACAAAAAATAAAAATGGCAATAAGTACATACCTATCAATAATTACTTTAAGTGTCAATGGACTAAATGCTCCAAACAAAAAAACACAGTGTCTTATTAGATAAATACATTTAAAAAGAACCTGCAATATGCTACCTACAAGAAATTCACTTCAGCGCAAAAGACACACACAGAATGAAAGTGATGTGATAGACAAAGGTATTTAAAATGAAGTGGAAATGAAAGAAAGCAGAAATAGCAATACTTATATCAAACAAAGAAGACTTTGAAATAAATACCCTAAAGAGAGACATTATTATAATTATATTATATTATAGACTTTGAAATAAATACCCTAAAGAGAGACATTATTATAATTATATTATATTTATTATATTATATTATAAAAAGCATTATATTATGATAAAAAGATTGATAGAAGAAGAGAAAATGACACTCATTAACATATATGCACCCAGTACAGGAGCACCTAAATATATAAAGCAAATACTAACAGACATAAAGGAGAAATCAACAATAATACAATAAGAGTAGGAGATTTAACCCCACTGACATCAGTGGACAGATCATCAAGACAAAAAATCAGTCAGGCAACAGAGGTCCTAAATCATGCAGTAGACTGGTTGGACTTAATGATATCTATAGGATATTACATCCAAAAAAAGCAGAACACACATTCTTGTCAAGCATGTATGGAACATTCTCCAGTACAGAGCATATACTAGGTCACAAAACAAGCCTCATCAAGTTTAAGAGGATAGAAATATCAAGCCTCATTTCTGACCACAATGGTATGAAACTAGATATCAACTATAGAAAGAAAAATGGGAAAAGAACAAACACATGGAGACTAAACAACATGCTACTAAAAAAAAAAAAATCAATGGGTCAATGATGAAGTCAAAAAAGAAATCAGAAAATGCCTAGAGACAAATGAAATGAAAACACTACTTTACAAAATCTATGGAATGTAGCAAAAGCAGTTCTAAGAGGGAAGTTCATAGTGATACAGGCCTTCTTCAAGAAACAAGAAAAATCTCAAATAAACAACCTAACCTACCACCTAAAAGAATTAGAAAAAGAAGAACAAGCACAAAGTCAGCAGAAGAAAAGGAATAATAAAGATCAGAGAGCAAATAAATGAAATAGAGATTTTAAAAAAAACCATAGAAAAGATCAATAAAACAAGGAGCTGGTTTTTTGAAAAGATAAAAAAAAACAAAACTGACAGATCTCTAGCCAGGCTCACCAGAAGAAAGGGAGGATGCAAATTTTTTAAAAAATAAGAAATGAAAGAGGAAAACAGTAACCAATACCACAAAAATACAAAAAAAAAAAAAAAAGACGAGAACACTATGAATAGCTATATGCCAACAAAATGAACAACCTAGAAGAAATGGACAAATTTCTAGAAATATACAGCCTGCCAAGACTGTATAGAAGAAAGACTGTCAAGAAGACTGTCAGAAGACTGTCAAGACTGTCAAGAAGAAAGAAACAATTTGAACAGACCAATCACTAGAAGTGAAATAGAATCTTTAATTAACAAAACAAAACAAAACAAACAAACAAAACTCCCTGCAAACAAAAATTCAGGACCAGATAGCTTCACTGGGGAGTTATACCAAACACATAAGGAAGCATTATACCTATCTTTCTCAAACCATCCCAAAAAATTGAAGAGGAAAGAATACTCCCAAATTCATTCTACAAGGCCACCATTACCATGACACCAAAACAAAACAAAGCCACTACAAAAAAAGAAAATTACAGGCCAATATTTTTGATGAATATAGATGCAAAAATCCTCAAAAAATTAGCAAACCGAATACAATACATAACAAGCATCATACACCATGATCAAGTTGGATTCATTCCAGGATCATAAGGATGGTTCTACATTTGCAGATCAATCAACATGATACACCACATTAACAAAAGGAAAGACAAATACCACGTGATCATCACAACAGATGCAGAAAAGGCATTTGACAAAATTCAAAATCCAATCATGATAAAAACTCTCATCAAAGTGATTATAGAGGGAACATATCTCAACATGATAAATGCCACTTATGACAAACCCACAGTCAACATCATACTCAAGAGTGAAGAGCTGAAAGCCCACTAAATTGAGGAACAAAACAAGGATGCCCACTCTTACCACTTCTATTTAAAATAGGATTGAAAGTCCTAGTCACATCAATCAGACAGGAAAAAGAAATAAAAAAGTATCAAAATAAGAAGGGGAGAGGTAAAACTGTCATTATTTACATGACATGATACTCTATATAGAAAGCCCTAGTGTCCACACAAAAACAATTAGAACTAATAAATTACTTCAGCAAGGTAGCAAGATCCAAAATTAATACACAGAAATATCAGAAAGAGAAAGTAAAAAAATCCCATTTAAAATTGCATCCAAAAAATTTATGAATAAATTTAACAAAGGAACTGAAAGACCTAACATGAAAAACTATAAAACATTGATAAAGGAAATTAGAGATGATTCAAAAAATGGAAAGATACACCATGCTCTTAGATTGGAAGAAGTAATATTGTTGAAATAGCTATACTACAAATTTAAAGCAATCTACAAATTAATGCAGTCCCTATCTAAATACTCATGACATTTTTCACAGAACTAGAACAAATAATCCTAAAATTTCTATGGAACTACAAAAGGCCCCAAATTGCCAAAATAATCCTGAGAAAAAAGAACAAAGCCGGAGATATAACCTTTCCAGACTTCACATTGTACTACAAAGCTACAGTAATCCAAACAGCATGGTACTGGCAAAAAAATACAGACATATAGATCAAGGGAAGAGAATGCAGAGTCCAGAAATAAATCCACGCACCTATAATCCATTAATCTAAGACAAAGGAGGTAAGAATATACAGGGAAAAGACAGTCTCTTCAACAAGTGGTGTAGGGAAAGTTGGACATCTACATTTAAAACAATGAAATTAGAATATTCCCTCATACCATATACAAAAGTAAACTCAAAATGGTTTAAAGACCTAAATTTAAGACATGACACTACATAACACTTAGAAGAGAACACAGGCAAAATATTCTCTGACATAAATCACAGCATTATTTTCTTAGATCTGTCTCTTAAGGCAAAAGAAACAAAAGCAAAAATTTAAAAATGGGACCTAATCAAATTTAAAAGCTTTTGCACAGTAAAGGAAGCCATCAACAAAACAGAAAGACAACCTATGCAATGGGATAAAATATTTGCAAATGTGCAAGTGACAAGGGATTTATATTCAAAATATACAAGCAGCTCATATAATTCAATATCAAAGAAAATCAACTCATTAAAAAAAATGGGCAGAATACCTAAATATAAATTTTTCCAAAGAAGACATACAGATGGCTAACAGGTACATGAAAAGATGCTTAATATGGCAAATTATTAGAAAAATGCAAATCAAAACCCTAATGAGGTATCACCTCACACCTGTCAAAATGGCTATCATCAAAAAGTCTACAAATAAAAAATGCTGGAGAGGATGTGGAGGAGAATCCTCATACACTGTTGGGTGGCAATGTAAATTGGTAGAGCCACTATGGAGAACAGTATGGAAGTTCCTTAAAAAACTAAAAATAGAACTACCATATGATATAGCAATTCCACTCCTGGGTATATATCCAGAAAAAAATGAAAACTCTAATTCAAGAAGATACACGCACCCCAGGGTTCACAGCAGCATTATTTCCAATAGTCAAGACTTGGAAGCAACCCAAGTCCAAATGCCCGTCAACAGACAATTAACTTAAGAAGATGTGAATATATATATATACTCAGCCATAAAAAAGAATAAAATATTGCCATTTGCAGGAACATAGATGGACCTAGAGAATATTATACTTATTGAAATAAGTCAGACAGAGAAAGACAAATACTATCTGATATCATTTTATGTGGAATCTAAAAAATAATACAAATGAATCTCTATATAATAGAGAAATCCACTCACAGACATAGAAAACAAACTTATGGTTACCAAAAAGGATAAGGAGTGGGGGAGGGACAAATTAGGAGTATGGGATTAACAGAAACAGAGTACCATACATAAAATAGATAAGCAACAAGGATTTGTTGTATAGCATGGGGACTGTACCTAATATCTTGTAATGACCTACAATGGAATATTGCCTGCAAAAAAAAAAGAAAACTGAATGACTATGCTCTATAACTGAAACTAACACAAGACTGTAAATCAACTATACTTCAGTATTTTAAAAAATGATATTACTGCACCTTCCCAGGGGTATGTCAACAGCAACTTTTTAACAATATTGGTCAGGGCTCTGTGTAGACAGCAGTGAAAGATTTACTGGGATGGCAACTGAGGTCATTCACTCAGAAAGGTGCACTTGAGTTCTTCCTCTCCAGGGGCGGGCACCACGCTTGCAGAGAGAAAGCAAGTTTCAAGAATTAATATTTTGAGTGGAAAAACCCAGGAAAATACTGGACTTCCATTCTTGTCTAAATGATCATAACATGGATATTAATGGATACATGTCATACATATGTATGTATATATTTAAAGAAATGCACAGAGATATCTGGTTGGTATGAACTATCACTGGGTAAAATATGGGGTGATGAGTACATTCTCCTTTGTTGTTTTCAATGCTATTCAGTTTTTGTGTGTGTGTTTTTACAATGAGCATGAGCATTTTTTCAAAAATTATAGATGTTTTTATAGTCTTCACTATCTTCATGATGTGTTCCACTGTTTTCCAACTATTTCTGTTGAATGCCACTATAAAAATGAGAGTTCTTGCTAAGAGATGGGGAATGTCTATCCTCATTTATAATGCAAAGCACAGAGAGATTAACTAATTTATCTGAACTCTCATGGTTGGTAATATATGGACCTGCAGTTTAAATCCAGATCTTTCCATCTCTAAACTTGTGCTGTGCTCAATACATTACACCATTTCCCTAATTATGTTACAACACTTGAGACTGTGTATCATCATTTTCCTCAGTCTCTCCTGCTGCCTATTCTAAAAGCAGTAACCACTTTCAGCTCACTTGCCAACAGCTAGGTGGGCAATGAGCTTAACATATTTTAAACAATTAGCTAGATTAGCAGTCTTTCAGGGTTTATTACTTTTCCCAGAGTCAATGCACAAGGCATGCTTGTAGGTAACAATCACCTGTCCAAAAAATAAGAGCTGATGACTGTGATAGATGCACAAATCACCACCAGGTAGAAAGCTGTAGACTAACATTACTCTGCCCAATATCAGCTCAGACGTTGCTGCCTTCCAAAAACCACACCCAAATTATGTTGGTCACATCCCTAGGTTTTCCAACTCTTTGTTTCTTTGTCTATTAGCTGTTAAGCAATATATTGTTTCTATGTGGGGAAAAAGTAATGTGTCTTCAGGCTCAACACTTCAAAAGAAAATATTTATCTATATGCAAAGTTGTTTTTGGAAGCTCTCTTTAAGATTTATCAATCAATATGTAGGCTAATTCCAATGTGAAAAATAATATTCCTATAAAGGTAAGACTAGGTTGGCAGTATTTTATTTTGTTTTGTCCTCCAGATTTTAAGTAATATCTTCTGTAATTTCTTTGGATCATTGATTATTAAACAAATCAAATGTCTTTAAGAGCAATCTGAGCTTTGCAGAATCAACATCAGAATTTAAACAGAAGAAGGAATTAATCTGGAAAGGAAATTTATTTGTAAGCATAAATGGCCAGCTGAGATAGGGAGACTGAAAATCATTTTCTAATAAGCATTTGTTACCCTTGTCACAGATAATTAGACCAGAAATTTGCCCCAACTCAAAAATTCTCTTCTAGAAAAGAAAAAAGAAAAGAAAAGCTCAATAGTAACCTATGAACCCATGCTACCATTCCTAAAAATAACTGAAACAGGCACAAATCTCCTTATTCAGCCATGTCTTCTTCATCTAGACTTTATACAACTGATTTTTTTAAATCAAATGCTGCTACATTCTTTCCTGCATTGGTGCCTACCAATCATGGTTCCCATTCATCTGGGATTCTCGACTTTCCTTTCTTCAACTTTACATTGAATAAATAATTATCAAGCACTTTCTATATACAATACACTGTACTAGATACTAAGAAAAAGGTGAATAAGACACATTCCTGTCCTATAGTAATTTATAATTAATAATCATCTGATATTCTTTCAAATGTTTATTCAACAAATACCAAATTACCAAGTGACAGAAAAAGGATTTGTTGTTGGAGATTGTGATATGAACACGTGAGCTCAAGGCCCTTGTTATTTATATTCCATCGAGGGGACAGATTTGAAAACAAGTATGTGCAATAAAATGTGGAATGTGTATAATATATTCATTACAGATTATAGAAAAGGAGGAATGGTCAATTATCTCTGAAAGATCAGGAAAAGTCTTCATAGTGAGAGTGATGCTTGAACTATCAGTAGAGTCTATAGAGTGAGATAACAAAGTGAGGCAGAATGATTCCCAAAATAACTAAGGTGTGAGCATCATGGTTCCCTCAGGAAATGCAAGTGGTCTGAAATGGCTTAGAGTTTAGCAGAAAATTTAGAAAGGAAAGTGGGGAGAAAGAACGGGGTTGGACATGGAGTGAAAGAAATGAAGCTGAAAAGCTAGGTCGGTGTTTGCAAGATCCAGATGTACTCATTACCCAGGCAATTAAAGGGTTGTAAGCAAAAGAGTAAGAGTATGATGATATCTGCCCATTTTGAACAGGGCTCTAGCAGCCCAATGTAAAGGATTCACGGCAGGGAGGAGGAGGTTGGCCAAAGCAAGGTGTGAGGTTGGAAGCGTCAAGGAACTTGTGCAGGAGTCAGGCCTGAAACTGCTCAGAAGTAGAGTTGTCAGCCGTGTAAAAGTGATAATAGCCAGGACATGGAAGCAACCTAAGTGTCCATCATCAGATGAATGGATAAAGAAGATGTGGCACATATATACAATGGAATATTACTCAGACATAAAAAGAAACGAAATTGAGATATTTGTAGTGAGGTGGATGGACCTGGAGTCTGTCATACAGAGTGAAGTAAGTCAGAAAGAGAAAAACAAATACCGTATGCTAACACATATATATGGAATTTAAGGAAAAAAAAAAAAAGCATGGACTTGAGGATATGGGGAGGGGGAAGGGTAAGCTGTGACAAAGTGAGAGAGTGGCATGGACATATATACACTACCAAACGTAAAATAGATAGCTAGTGGGAAGTAGCTGCATAGCACAGGGAGATGAGCTAGGTGGTTTGTGACCACATAGAGAGGTGGGATAGGGAATGGTGGGAGGGAGGGAGACGAAAGAGGGAAGAGATATGGGAACATATGTATATGTATAACTGAATCACTCTGTTATAAAGCAGAAATTAACACACCTTTGTAAAGCAATTACACTCCAATAAAGATGTTTAAAAAAAGGTATTATTATCAGTCTTATTTTATAGTTGTGAAAATTTAGGTTTAGTTATGTAAAGAAAAAAAAAGAGATAATGTAGAAGCACAAGGGGCAGGAAGTGAGGGCTGGAGGCTCAACTGGCAGGAATTCTTCTAGGGTAGTGGGGCATAGAGAAAGTGGTGTGGAGGACTTATTCCTTTGTAGGGAAGGAAATTGGCATTCTCAGGAGTGCCCATATGTAATTTGGAAAATCTCTGAAGCACTTCTGATGATTATAACCCTCGTATAGAATAGCGGGTTTAGACCATGCCCCCCCAAAATGAAAGTGATACAACCACATAATAATTTTGACTTTTTAAATCACAGCATTTTATATGTGTGCTGAAAATATTCATCAATCATCATCATCATCACCATGTGTTAAAACTATTTCATCCATTTATTGTCCTCATTGAAATAAAGTAGCTATATAATTTTTTTTTAATTTATACTTAGGACCACTACTGAGTCAGTGTCTCTGAAAAAAAACGTAGGACCTTTAAGAAAAAAAAAAAATGTCATGAAGAACCTAGGGGTAAGACAGGAATAAAGACACAGACCTACTAGAGAATGGACTTGAGGATATGGGGAGGGGGAAGGGTAAGCTGTGACAAAGCGAGAGAGAGGCATGGCCATATATACACTACCAAATGTAAGGTAGATAGCTAGTGGGAAGCAGCCGCATAGCACAGGGAGATCAGCTCGGTGCTTTGTGACCGCCTGGAGAGGTGGGATAGGGAGGGTGGGAGAGAGGGAGATGCAAGAGGGAAGCGATATGGGAACATATGTATACATATAACTGATTCATTTTGTTGTAAAGCAGAAACTAACACACAATTGTAAAGCAATTATACTCCAATAAAGATGTAAAAAAAAAAAAAAAAAAAGCAGAACCTAAACATGTTACAAGCACTTAGGAAATCCAACAAAATTTTATAACCAGACAAGTGTAAGAAACGATGTGATTGATGTATAGCAACTTGACTTAAGTAAACATGCTCATTTATTTTTTACTTGTGCACATGAAAACAAGTTCTGGTTTTAGTTTTTTTTTTTTCCTTTTCCCATAGAAAACATTGTTTCATCTTCCATCTCCACATTTTCGACATTTTTAAGTTGAATTTAGACTTTTCTAAAATTTGGTTTTACCACTTTCTCACACAAAATTAAAATTGGTGGAAATCTACTGCTTCTTGAAGAGGCCAGGCCACCAAAAAGCTGTTCTTACACTGGATTACACCCAAGTGAAACCATTATGTCCTATTGCACTTTATCAGTTCACCAAGTACCGTATTAGAAACATCTTCCCCCAGGACAAAATCTTCCTTGGTCAAAGATATGCTCATTTATTTTCCTATTTAGATATGTTACACAGAATATCATACATATGAATTCTACTACTTCTCTGGTTTTTTTAATTATTATTATTTTATCCCAATTTAAATAAGCAAATCATCTGTCCACCTTTAGAAAGTACTAAGTGCCCAGTTCTAAAACTATATAGCTTTGCTCTGCTTGGAGACAAGGTAAGTTCATTTGAAATTATTTTTTTCTCATTTCTTTAAAACGTTATAGCATGTTTCATATAAACTAAGATTGATTGATTATGCTTTTCCTAAATCGTACTAGTAAAATGAATCATTTTAATGTTCTTATATATATATAAAACATATATATATAATATATATTTATATATATATATAAAACTAATATTTTTAAGAGTGTAGGTACACAAAAATTCCTCGGTGTCCAAATTCATTCTTCCAATCTGTCCATCAGGCAGCAGATATTTATTGAAATCCTTCCATGTGCAAAGCACACAGGTTTTATGAAAAATCACTAATAAAATAAATATGCACTCTTAAAATTGGTAGGTGAGACAGAACATTCAAAAACCTAAGCAATCATAAGTCAGAATAAAATAAAAGTGTAAGAAACATGGTGTGGGAACTCAAAAGAAGGAACAATTAATTCCAGTTGTGGGAGTCTAGTAAAACATCATGAGTTACTGTTATACCTTCACAAACAAGGATAGGCACAGAAATTGGTGGGGAGAAGCGGAGATTTCAGCCCAAAGGGAAGTACCAACAATGGTGGGAAGTGAAAGTTACACACAAGAGTCTTGGCAATTAGCAAGTACTCCACTTTGACTAGAGTCCATGTCTGAGACATGACTGGAAGGAGATATGTGGCCAGGATGAGGAAAGATCCTGAGCACCAGGTTAATGTGCTTGGACCCATTCTGTAGCAAAGGGGAAACAATGAAAGTTTCTGCAAAGGAAAATCACACAATTCAACCTTCATTTGGGAAGCTAACTACACAACATGGGAAGAATAGACCAAAGTCATGAATTCTGGAGTTACAGAGAATAATTCAGAGAATATTTTAATAGTCTGGGGTAAAGTGACAGCTTCCTGAACAAGAATGGTGGCAGCAGGAATAGAAAGGGAAGCGACCAATACTCTGAACTGCTGCATAGACAAGTTTCAGTGACTGATCAGTCAGTAAGTCAAAGATTAACACAATAAAAAAGTAACAGTTTACATGCCACATTTACTATATTTCTGAAGTCAGCTATTGCACTCTTTCCCACAAAGCCCGGATATTCCCAAAAAATCTTTCTAGGTACTATTTCAGGCAGCCAACATTTACTAACAACTAACCAGGTAACACAGGATTGAACCCATTTGCCCTCTCCACCATAAGCCCTATATTTGCCACAGAGATATAAATGATGGGGGGAGGGGTAACATATTACAAAAGTAAATTGCAAGAAAGGTACAGATATCTATCAATATCAAATGTTGGGTGCTTCCCAGGTGAAATCTGAAACGGCACCGCTGTACAAGGAGGGCAAGGAGATAGAAGAAAGAGGCAGCCACTCCAGATTGGATTCCATACACTGGCTGGATGTTTGAGAGCTGTAGCTCCTAAAAGGGAGGCAGGAGGCGGGGAAGAGCCAAGCCAGTTGAGATCTAAGACACACAGCTGGATTTCGGGGTTCGAGGTTACTTTGACCTTTCCTGCTATTTCTGCTCCCAAGAAATCTGCCTCAGAATTCTGTTCTTATGGGACCTTGAAGATGGCGGAAGAGTAAGACGCGGAGATCGCCTTCCTCCCCACGGATACACCAGAAATACATCCACACGTGGAACAACTCCTACAGAACACCTACTGAAGGCTGGCAGAAGACCTCAGACCTCCCAAAGGGAAAGAAACTCCCCAGGTACCTGGGTAGGGCAAAAGAACAAAAGAAAAAACAGAGACAAAAGAATAAGGACGGCACCTGCACCAGTGGGAGGGAGCTGTGAAGGAGGAAAAGTTTCCACACACTAGGAAGGCCCTCCGCGGGTGGAGACTGCGGGAGGCGGAGGGGGGAGTTTCGGGACCGCGGAGTAGTGTACAGCGACGGGTGCGGAGGGCAAAGCGGGGAGATTCCTGCACAGATGATCGGTGCCGACCGGCACTCACCAACCCGAGAGGCTTGTCTGCTCACCCGCCGGGGCAGGCGGGGCTGCGAGCTGAGGCTCGGGTTTTGGTTTTGGACGGAGCGCAGGGAGAGGACTGGGGTTGGCGGCTTGAACATAGCCTGAAGGGGTTAGTGCACCACAACTAGCCGGGAGGGAGTTCAGGGAAAAGCCTGCACCTGCCGAAGAGGCAAGAGACTTTTTCTTCCCTCTTTGTTTCCTGGTGCGCGAGGAGAGGGGTTTAAGAGCGCTGCTTAAAGGATCTCCAGAGACGGGCGCGAGCCGGGGCTAAAAGCGCGAACCCCAGAGATGGGCGCGAGCCGCGGCTAAAAGCGCGAACCCCAGAGACGGGCGCGAGCCGCGGCTAAAAGCACAAACGCCAGAGACGGGCGCGAGCTGCGGCTGAAAGCGCAAACCCCAGAGACAGGCGCGAGCCGCGTCTAAAACCGCGGACCCCAGAGACGGGCGGGAGACGCTAAGGCTGCTGCTGCCGCCACCAAGGGGCCTGTGTGCGAGCACAGGTCACTCTCCACACCCCTCTTCCGCGGAGCCTGTGCAGCCCGCCACTGCCAGGTTCCCGGGATCCAGGGACAACTTCCCCGGGACAACGTACGGCGGGCCTCAGACTGGTGCAACGTCACGCCGCCTCTGCCGCCGCAGGCCCGCCCCGCACGCAGTGCCCCTCCTTCCCCCATCCCCCAACCCCCGGCCTGAGTGAGCCGGAGCCCCCGAATCACCGGCTCCTTTAACCCCGTCCTGTCTGAGCGAAAAACAGACGCCCTCCAGCGACCTACACGCAGAGGCAGGGCCAAATCCAAAGCTGAGCTCCTGTGAGCTGTGAGAACAAAGAAGAGAAAGGGAAATCTCTCCCAGCAGCCACAGAAGCAGCGGATTAAAGCTCCACAATCAACTTGATATACCCTGCATCTGTGGAATACCTGAATAGACAAGGAATGATCCCAAATTGAAGAGGTGGAATTTAGGAGCGAGATCTATGATTTTTTTTTCCCTTTTCCTCTTTTTGTGAATGTGTACGTGTATGCTTCAGTGTCAGATCTTGTCTGTATACTCTTGCTTCCACCATTTGTCCTAGGGCTCTATCCGTCCATGATTTTTTTAAAAAATTATTTTTCTTAATAATTAATTTAATTGTAATAACTTTATTATACTTTACCTTCGTTCTTTCTTTCTTTCCTTCCTTCCTTCCCTCCTTTAGACAACGAATCACCCCAAATTGAGGAGGTGGTCTCTGAGAGCAAGATTTATGATTTTTCCCCCTTTACCTCTTTTTGTGAAGGTGTATGTGTATGCTTCTGTGTAAGATTTACTCTGTATAGCTTTGCTTCCAACATTTGATCTAAGGTTCTATCCGTCCCTTTTTTTTTTTCTAAATATTTTTTAATTCAATAACTATATTATACTTTATTTTATTTTTATTGTATCTTCTTTCTTTCTGTCTTTTTTCCTTCTTTCCCTCCATCCTTCCTTCTTCCTCCCTCCCTCCCTCCCTCCTTTCTTTCCTTCTTTGCTTCTTTCTTCCTTCCTTCCTTTCCTCCTTTCCCTCTTTCTTTCCTCATACTTCTACTAATTCTCTCTACTTTTTCTCCCTTTTATTCTGAGCCGTGTGGATGAAAGGCTCTTGGTGCTCCAGCCCAGGAGTCAGGGCTCTGCCTCTGAGGTAGAAGAGCCAACTTCAGGACACTGGTCAACAAGAGACCTCCCAGCTCAACATAATATTAAACGGTGGAAATCTCCCAGAGACCTCCATCTTAACACCAGCACCCAGCTTCACTCAACGACCAGCAAGCCACAGTGCTGGACAACCTATGCCAAACAACTAGCAAAACAGGAACACAACCCCACCCATTAGCAGAGAGGCTGCCTAAAATCATAACAAGGCCACAGACACCCAAAAACACACCACCAGACGTGAACCTGCCCACTAGAGAGACAAGATCCAGCCTCATCCACCACAACACAGGCACTAGTCCCCTCCACCAGGAAGCCTACATAACCCACTGAAACAACCTTAGCCACTGGAGACAGACATCAAAAACAACAGGAACTACGAACGTGCAGCCTGCAAAAAGGAGACCCCAAACATAGTAAGATAAGCAAAATGAGAAGACAGAAAAACACACAGCAGATGAAGGAGCAAGATAAAAACCCACCAGACCTAACAAATGAAGAGGAAATAGGCAATCTACCTGAAAAAGAATTCAGAATAATGATAGTAAGGATGATCCGAAATCTTGGAAGTAGAATGGACAAAATGCAAGAAACAGTTAACAAGGACCTACAAGAACTAAAGATGAAACAAGCAACGATGAACAATGCAATAAATGAAATTAAAAGTACTCTAGATAGGATCAATAGCAGAATAACTGAGGCAGAAGAACGGATAAGTGACCTGGAAGATAAAGTAGTGGAAATAACTACTGCAGAGCAGAATAAAGAAAAAAGAATGAAAAGAACTGAGGACAGTCTTAGAGACCTCTGGGACAACATTAAACGCACCAACATACGAATTATAGGGGTTCCAGAAGAAGAAGAAAGAAAGAAAGGGACTGAGAAAATATTTGAAGAGATTATAGTTGAAAACTTCCCTAATATGGGAAAGGAAATAGTTAATCAAGTCCAGGAAGCACAGAGAGTCCCATACAGGATAAATACAAGGAGAAATACGCCAAGACACATATTAATCAAACTGTCAAAAATTAAATACAAAGAAAGCATATTAAAAGCAGCAAGGGAAAAACAACAAATAACACACAAGGGAATCCCCATAAAGTTAACAGCTGATCTCTCAGCAGAAACCCTACAAGCCAGAAGGGAGTGGAAAGACATACTGAAAGTGATGAACGAGAAAAACCTGCAACCAAGACTACTCTACCCAGCAAGGATCTCATTCAGATTTGATGGAGAAATTAAAACCTTTACAGACAAGCAAAAGCTGAGAGAGTTCAGCACCACCAAACCAGCTTTACAACAAATGCTAAAGGAACTTCTCTAGACAAGAAACACAAGAGAAGGAAACGACCTATAATAACGAACCCAAAACAATATAGAAAATGGGAATAGGAACATACATATCGATAATTACCTTAAATGTAAATGGACTAAATGCTCCCACCAAAAGACACAGATTGGCTGAATGGATACAAAAACAAGACCCTTATATATGTTGTCTACAAGAGACCCACTTCAGACCTAGAAACACATACAGACTGAAAGTAAGTGGATGGAAAAAGATATTCCATGCAAATGGAAACCAAAAGAAAGCTGGAGTAGCAATTCTCATATCAGACAAAATAGACTTTAAAATAAGGACTATTAAAAGGGACAAAGAAGGACACTACATAATGATCAAGGGATCGATCTAAGAAGAAGATATAACAATTGTAAATATTTATGCACCCAACATAGGAGCACCTCAATACATAGGCAAATACTAACAGCCATAAAAGGGGAGATCGACAGTAACACATTCATAGTAGGGGACTTTAACACCCCACTTTCACCCATGGACAGATCATCCAAAATGAAAATAAATAAGGAAACACAAGCTTTAAATGATACATTAAACAAGATGGACTTAATTGATATTTATAGGACACTCCATCCAAAAACAACAGAATACACATTTTTCTCAAGTGCTCATGGAACATTCTCCAGGATAGATCATATCTTGGGTCACAAATCAAGCCTTGGTAAATTTAAGAAAACTGAAATTGTATCAAGTATCTTTTCCGACCACAACGCCATGAGACTAGATATCAATTACAGGACAAGATCTGTAAAACATACAAACACATGGAGGCTAAACAATACACTACTTAATAATGAAGTGATCACTGAAGAAATCAAAGAGGAAATAAAAAAATACCTAGAAACCAATGACAATGGAGACACAACGACCCAAAACCTATGGGATGCAGCAAAAGCAGTTCTAAGGGGGAAGTTTATAGCAATACAAGCCCACCTTAAGAAGCAGGAAACATCTCGAATAAACAACCTAACCTTGCACCTCAAGCAATTAGAGAAAGAAGAACAAAAAAACCCCAAAGCTAGCAGATGGAAAGAAATCATAAAAATCAGATCAGAAATAAATGAAAAAGAAATGAAGGAAACGATAGCAAAGATCAATAAAACTAAAAGCTGGTTCTTTGAGAAGATAAACAAAATAGATAAACCACTAGCCAGACTCATCAAGAAAAAAAGGGAGAAGACTCAAATCAATAGAATTAGAAATGAAAAAGGAGACGTAACAACTGACACTGCAGAAATTAAAAAAATCATGAGAGATTACTACAAGCAACTCTATGCCAATAAAATGGACAATCTGGAAGAAATGGACAAATTCTTAGAAATGCACAACCTGCCAAGACTGAATCAGGAAGAAATAGAAAATATGAACAGACCAATCACAAACACTGAAATTGAAACTGTGATTAAAAATCTTCCAACAAACAAAAGCCCAGGACCAGATGGCTTCACAGGTGAATTCGATCAAACGTTTAGAGAAGAGCTAACACCTATCCTTCTCGAACTCTTCCAAAATATAGCAGAGGGAGGAACACTCCCAAATTCCTTCTACGAGGCCACCATCACCTTGATACCAAAACCAGACAAGGATGTCACAAAGAAAGAAAACTACAGGCCAATATCACTGATGAACATAGATGCAAAAATCCTCAACAAAATACTAGCAAACAGAATCCAACAGCATATTAAAAGGATCATACACCATTATCAAGTGGGGTTTATTCCAGGAATGCAAGGATTCTTCAATATACGCAAATCTATCAATGTGATAAACCATATTAACAAATTGAAGGAGAAAAACCATATGATCAACTCAATAGATGCAGAGAAAGCTTTCGACAAAATTCAACACCCATCTATGATAAAAACCCTCCAGAAAGTAGGCATAGGGGGAACTTTCCTCAACATAATAAAGGCCATATATGACAAGCCCACAGCAAACATCATCCTCAATGGTGAAAAACTGAAAGTATTTCCACTAAGATCAGGAACAAGACAAGGTTGCCCACTCTCACCACTCTTATTCAACATAGTTTTGGAAGTTTTAGCCACAGCAATCAGAGAAGAAAAGGAAATAAAAGGAATCCAAATCGGAAAAGAAGAAGTAAAGCTGTCACTGTTTGCAGATGACATGATACTATACATAGAGAATCCCAAAGATGCTACCAGAAAACTACTAGAGCTAATCAATGAATTTGGTAAAGTAGCAGGATACAAAATTCATGCACAGAAATCTCTGGCATTCCTATATACTAATGATGAAAAATCTGAAAGTGAAATCAAGAAAACACTCCCATTTACCATTGCAACAAAGAGAATAAAATATCTAGGAATAAACCTACCTAAGCAGACGAAAGACCTGTATGCAGAAAATTATAAGACACTGATGAAAGAAACTAAAGATGATACAAATAGATGGAGAGATATACCATGTTCTTGGATGGGAAGAATCAACATTGTGAAAATGACTCTACTACCCAAAGCAATCTACAGATTCAATGCAATCCCTATCAAACTACCACTGACATTTTTCACAGAACTAGAACAAAAAATTTCGCAATTTGTATGGAAACACAAAAGACCCCGAATAGCCAAAGCAATCTTGAGAACGAAAAAAGGAGCTGGAGGAATCAGGCTCCCTGACTTCAGACTATATTACAAAGCAACAGTAATCAAGACAGTATGGTACTGGCACAAAAACAGAAAGATAGATCAGTGGAACAGGATAGAAAGCCCAGAGATAAACACACGCACATATGGACACCTTATCTTTGATAAAGGAGGCAGGAATGTACAGTGGAGAAAGGACAGCCTCTTCAATAAGTGGTGCTGGGAAAACTGGACAGATACATGTAAAAGTATGAGATTAGATCACTCCCTAACACCATACACAAAAATAAGCTCAAAATGGATTAAAGACCTAAATGTAAGGCCAGAAACTATCAAACTCTTAGAGGAAAACATAGGAAGAACACTCTATGACATAAATCACAGCAAGATCCTTTCTGACCCACCTCCTAGAGTAATGGAAATAAAAACAAAAATAAACAAATGGGACCTAATGAAACTTCAAAGCTTTTGCACAGCAAAGGAAACCATAATCAAGACCAAAAGACAACCCTCAGAATGGGAGAAAACATTTGCAAATGAAGCAACTGACAAAGGATTAATCTCCAAAATTTACAAGCTGCTCATGCAGCTCAATAACAAAAAAACAAACAACCCCATCCAAAAATGGGCAGAAGACCTAAATAGACATTTCTCCAAAGAAGATATACAGAATGCCAACAAACACATGAAAGAATGCTCAACATCATTAATCATTAGAGAAATGCAAGTCAAAACTACAATGAGATATCATCTCACACCAGTCAGAATGGCCATCATCAAAAAATCTAGAAACAATAAATGCTGGAGAGGGTGTGGAGAAAAGGGGACACTCTTGCACTGCTGGTGGGAATGTGAATTGGTTCAGCCACTATGGAGAACAGTATGGAGGTTCCTTAAAAAACTACAAATAGAATTACCATATGACCCAGCAATCCCACTACTGGGCATATACCCTGAGAAAACCAAAATTCAAAAAGAGTCATGTACCAAAATGTTCATTGCAGCTCTATTTACAATAGCCCGCAGATGGAAACAACCTAAGCGCCCATCATCGGATGAATGGATAAAGAAGATGTGGCACATATACACAATGGAATATTACTCAGCCTTAAAAAGAAATGAAATTGAGCTATTTGTAATGAGATGGATAGACCTAGAGTCTGTCATACAGAGTGAAGTAAGTCAGAAAGAAAAAGACAAATACCGTATGCTAACACATATATATGGAATTTAAGGGGAAAAAATGTCATGAAGAACCTAGGGGTAAGACAGGAATAAAGACGCAGACCTACTGGAGAACGGAGTTGAGGATATGGGGAGGGGGACGGGTGAGTTTTGACAGGGCGAGAGAGAGTCATGGACATATACACACTAACAAACGTAGTAAGGTAAATAGCCGGGGGGAAGCAGCCGCAAGGCACAGGGATATTAGCTCGGTGCTTTGTGACAGCCTGGAGGGGTGGGATGGGGAGAGTGGGAGGGAAGGAGACGCAAGAGGGAAGACATATGGGAACATATGTATATGTATAGCTGATTCACTTTGTTATAAAGCAGAAACTAACACACCATTGTAAAGCAATTATACCCCAATAAAGATGTTTTAAAAAAAAAAAAATATCAAATGTTCATTTTCAGGATGAAGAAAACTAGCTATAGATCCCTATTGAGAGGAAAAACTAGAACAGCAACAACAGAACTTGACACCCCTTTGGGAGTATATTAAGTGTAATGAGGACTTTGAAGTAGGAAGTAGTTGGCATTATTCTAAGTCTACTTTAATATTCCTCTAAAAACTCAGACACTAGAATTAGAGCCTAAGTTTTCAAATGTGCATTGATGATCACAACATTTCCTTAAATCAGAGCATGTTTACATTTTATTTCAAGGTCCTGCTTCTAACATCGTAGAATTACCAAGTTCCAAGTGACATCCCAGGTCAACTAGAAAAAGGATTCAACCTTCCATAGGAACTAATGCCCGGAGAAGTGGTGAGGTTGTCAAAGGTCACAGAGCCAGTGTCAGAAACCAAATGAAAGCTCAGGGATTTCCACTATACTTGCTGACATATTCCGTGAGGAAAGAAGTCATATAAATGACATTCAAATGACAAAATGACTTAATTTAAATTATGAGACAAATATTGAGTTGAAAATCAATCTTTTAGCTAGTATATTTCAAGCTTCACTCCAAATATATTTTTTAATTTACCAACTAAGAGAAGCATTCACTAATAACTTAATATTGATTATGCCTCCTTTTCCCAATGCTACCAAAAGCCTTTGGATGAAACCACCAGCATAAAAATCAATTGCAATCAACTTTCTTAATAGTTCTGCTTTCACAATTAATTTGAAAGTTGAGATATCAAGGTAAATCAGAAAATAAGCTATGTCCAAAATAGTAGGTAATTTAGAAATACTTAGCAAACAAAGTTATTGTTCTGATACAGTTCTCAAGTATCACTTAGTCTCCATAGTGCTCACTCTACTAGCTCTCTCTCTCTCTTATATTCTTTGCTCTATATCCGGGAAGCATGAAAACCTATTGAAGACATTAAAGAAGAATGATTGATTTTTCAACTACCTAGAAAACCACAGATAATATGATACTCCCTTTATGGGAGTTCATTTACATAAAAAAAAGGTTTGAAAGAATGCCCACAGAATTATACACATTGAGAAACAAATTTCTCAAAATGATTCTAAAACCACTATTATGCTAACTAAGGCTGAGAAATGTGTTGGTTTTAACCAGTTATGACAACTATAAATATATCTGGTTCATTACACTCTCTAACATTTAAGATCATTCTCTTTTTTTAAATTAAGTTATTTTATTTTATTTTATTTTATTTTTGGCTGTGTTGGGTCTTCATTGCTGCACACAGGCTTTTCTCTAGTTGCAGAGAGCAGGGGCTACTCTTCATTGCAGTGTGCGGGCTACTCATTGAGGTGGCCTCTCTTGTTGTGGAGCATGGACTCTAGGCATGCAGGCTTCAGTAGTTGTGGCATGCTGGCTCAGCAGTCGTGGCGCACAGACTCAGTCGCTCCACGGCATGTGGAAATTCCCAGCCACTGCGTCACCAGAGAAGCCCTAAGATCATTCTTAATAAAT
This sequence comes from Phocoena phocoena, assembly GCF_963924675.1. Taxonomy (NCBI): domain Eukaryota; kingdom Metazoa; phylum Chordata; class Mammalia; order Artiodactyla; family Phocoenidae; genus Phocoena; species Phocoena phocoena. Next base: position 74,167,930 of record NC_089229.1, on the reverse strand, counting down.
CTAATGCATCACTTGTTAATTATTATATACGTATTTATATATATATTAATATATATATAGTGTATGTATATATATACACAGAGAGAGAAAGAGAGCAGCTAATTAGCAAAGTAGAAAATATTGACTATAAATTCATGTCACAACTCAGAATACTATGTGACATTTTCAATATGTAAGTAATTATTTTATTTACATAGAATTCTGAAGAACAATTCAATTAATTTTCCTGCACCTTTCATTTGCCAAGTCCATCACCCTTTCTCCAGCATTTAGCTTTCATATCACCTTGCCTTTTGGTTTCTAGTTAAATAGTCCTCTCCTTACTCAATTTCCCATATCTTCATTAGGTAACTCAGCAGTGAAAAAAGGTAAGAATCAATACTTGGAAAATAAACATTAAATTGTCAAAGTTTAAGTCACACATTTGAATTGTTCTCCCCACGGTCTCACCAACTGGTGACAGAAAAAATACAAAAGAATTCCATATACCGCTTTGTGATAGTATTGGTAATCATCTAATGATCTCTCCCAGCTTTGTAATTTGTCTTCAGTCACCAACACCTAGATTCTGATAGGAAAGACCTCCACCCTTATATCCTAAAATAAAGAAATTATGGACACACCTTTTTAAATGAAAAATCAAGCAAGAGTCATGGGGAGAGTGGCCAAGGTCGTGGAGTAGAAAGACCCTGACTCACCTCCTCTCACAAGCACACCAAAATCACAACTACCTGCAGAACAAACATTGATAAAAAAAAAACTGGAAACTAGCAGAAATGATCTTCTAGAACTAAAGACATAAAGAAGGAAACACAACGAAATGGGTTTGAGGGGCAGACTCATGATATAATCAAATCCCATACCCCATGGGTAGGCAACCCACAAACTGGAGAATAAATAATTATGTTGCAGAGGGTCTCTCACAGGAGTGAGAGTTCTGAGCGCCACATTAGGCTCCCTGGCCTGGGGATCCAGTACCAGGAAGATGAGGCCCTAGAACATTTGGCTTTGAAGGCCAGTGGGGTTTTAATTTCAGAAGCTCCACAGGACTGGGGGAATAGAAACTTCACACTTAAAGGGTGCACACAAAATCTCACTTGCACTGGGACCCAGAGCATAAGCAATATCTTGATAGGAGACTGGGCCAGACCTACCTGCTGGTCTTGCAGAGTCTCCCAGAGAGGCAGTGGGTGGCTGCAGCTCATTGGGGGACACAGACACCGGTGGCACACATATTGGGGAATATTCAACCAGGTGAACACTCCTGGAGCCTGACATTGCATCATTAGTACCAAGTCCTGACCCTACCCAATAGCCAGTAGGCTCCAGTGCTGAGACACCTCAGGCCAAACAACTCATTGGGCAGGAACACAGACCTACCCATCAGCAGACAGGATGCCTAAAGTCTCCCTGAGCCCACAGCTGCCTACAGACATGCCCCTAGACAACACCCTGCCTACATGAGGGCCAAGCCCCAACTCCACCCACCAGTAGGCAGGCACTGGCCTCTCCTGCAAGGAAGCCTGCACAAACCTCTAGACCAGCCCAAAGGGCAGACACAAGAAGCAAGAAAACTACGATCCCATAACACAAGACAGACCCTAGCCTAGGACCAACTGGGCCCTGGCCCTGCCCACTAGCAGGCCAACACCACCTTCAGTGTACCCAAGACCACATACCCAACTGTGTCAGAAACTGGCCTTCCCCTACCAATGAGCTGAAATGAGCTCTAGGATCCCTGGGCCCTGCAGCCAGACTCCAGAAACTGGCCCTGCTTGCCAGCAGACTGGCACTGAGCTCTAGGATCCCTGGGCCCTGGAGCCAGATTCCAGAAACTGGCCCTGCTTGCCAGCAGACTGGCACTAACCCCATGATCTGGTTTCAACTGCCAGTGAGTGGGCAACAGCCCCAGAGTGTGTGTGACCCTAACTCCACCCGTCAGTGAGCCAGCACTAGCCCTGAGGCTTCCTAGGGTTCCACAACCAGCCACCTCATGACTATGCTGTGCTAAACATCAGCCAACAACATCCACACATGGCAGGACCTGACAACCAACCACACTACAGGCCAACCAAGCCTACCAGACCACCAACATAGTCATTCTGCCACAACAGAAGCACCCACATAGCATTCTCAGGGAGAACCCCTAGAGCATATAGCTTGGGTGACAAGAGAGGAGTGCATTCTGGAACGCACTGGACATCTCCTAGAGGGCCACTTCTCCAAGGTCGAGAAACATAACATACCACAGACTTAAAAATAAAAACAGCAATTTAGACAAAATAGGCAGCAGAGGAATACATTCCAGCCAAAGGAACAAGATACAATTTCAGAAAAAGAGCTAAATGAAGTGGAAACAGTCAGTCTACCTGAGAAAGAATTCAGAGTAATGATCCTAAAAATGCTCAAAGAACTTGGGAGAAGAGTAGATGCACAGAGCTAGAAGTTTCTAGCTAGAAACTAGAATTTAGAAATTTCTAGCTAGAAGTTAGAAATTTTCAACAAAGAGTTAGAAAATATAAAGGACAAACAGAGATAAAGCACACAATAACTGAAATGAAAAATACACTAGAAGGAATTAATAGTAGACTAAATGATAGACAAGTAGACAAGAATGGATCAGTAAGCTGGAAGACAAACCAGTGGTAATCACTGCCACTGAAAAGAAAAAATAAAAAAGAATGAACAGAAATGAGGAAAGTTTAAGAGACCTCTGGAACAACATGAAGAACACTAATATTTGCATTATAGAGGACCCAGAAAGAGAGAAATGGCCCAAGAAAATATTTGAAGCAATAATAGCTGAAAAATTCCCTAACTGGGTAAAAGAAACAGGCCCCCAGTCCAAGAAGCACAGAGTCCCATAAACGATTAACCCAAAGAGGAATACAACAAGACACATTGTAATCAAAATGACAAAAATTAAAGATAAAGAGAGAATACTAAAAGCAGCAAGGGAAAAGCAACAAATCACATACAGGTGAACTACCATAAGACTACCAACCAATGTTTAAGCAGAGACTCTGCAGGCCATTCATTAGACAAGACATGGAAGCAAACTAAGTGTCCATCAATGGATAAATGGTTAAGAGATGTGGTATATATACACAATGGAATATTACTCAGCCATAAAAAAGAATGAAATAATGCCATTTGAGCAACATGGATGGACCTAGAGATTATCATACTAACTGAAGTCAGACAGAGAAAGACAAATATCATATTATGTCACATATATATTATATACATATATAATATATATAAAGCTGAATCACTTTGCTGTACATCTGAAACTAACACATTATAAATCAACTATATTTCAATAATTTTTTAAAAAATAAAATGAAGAAAGAAAAAAACCTACAACAAAGAATGGTGTACCCAAAAACACTCTCATTCAAATTTGATGCAGAAGTCAAAAGCGTTACAGATAAGCTAAAGCTAAAAGAATTCAGTACCACCAAACCAGCCTTACAAGAAATGTTACAGGAAATTCTACAGGTGAAAAAGAAAAGGTCACAACTAGAAACAAGAAAACAATGAAATGAAAAAGCTCACTGGTAAAACCAAACATACAAGAAAGGTAGGAAATCACCCACACACTAAACTAGTAGGGAGGTTAAAGACAAAAGTCGTAAAAACACCAATATCCACAATAAGAAGTTAAGGGATACACAAAAAATTAGATGTAAAATATATCAAAAACAGTAATCATGAGGGACAAAAAGTACAAAGCAGGATATTTTAAATGCATTTGAAGCAATAGAAATTAAGTAAACAATCCCATTAGCTGTTGCAACAGAAAAAATAAAATACCTAGGAATAAACCTACCTAAGGAGGCAACAGGCCTGTACTCAGGAAGCTATAAGACACTGAAGAAAGAAATCAAAGATGACACAAACAAATGGAGAGATACACCATGTTCTTGGATTGGAAGAATCAATATCATGAAAATGACTATACTACCCAAAGCAATCTACAGATTCAATGCAATCCCTATGAAATTATCAATGGCATTTTTTACAGAAGTAGAACAAAAAATCTTAAAATTTGTATGGAGACACAAAGGACCCCAAATAGCCAAAGCAATCTTGAGGGGAAAAAATGGAGTTAGAGGAATCAGACTCCCTGACTGCAGACTATACTACAAAGCTACAGTAATCAAGACAGTATGGTACTAGCACAAAAACAGAAACATAGATCAATTGGAACAAGATAGAAAGCCCAGAGATAAACCCATGCACCTATGGTCAACTAATCTATGACAAAGGAGGCAAGGTTCTACAACTGAGAAAAGACAGCCTCTTCAATAAGCAGTGCTGGAAAAATTAGACAGCTACATGTAAAAGAATGATATTAAAACACTCCCAGGCTTCCCTGGTGGCACAGTGGTTGACAGTCTGCCTGCCGATGTGGGGGACGCAGGTTCGTGCCTGTGCTCCACAGCGGGAGAGGCCCCAGCAGTGGGAGGCCCATGTACCGCAAAACAAACAAACAAATACTACATGGCCGCTGAGCCTGCGCACCTGGAGCCTGTGCTCTGCAACAGGAGAGGCCACAACGGTGAGAGGCCTGTGTACTGCAGAAAAAAAAAATCTACAAGCAACAAATGGTGGAGAGGGTGTGAAGAAAAGGGAACCCTCCTGCACTATTGGTGGGAAAGTAAATTGATACAGCCACTATGGAGAACAGTATGGAGGTTCCTTAAAAAACTAAAAATAGAATTACCATATGACACAGCAATCCCAAACTACTGGGCATGTACTCAGAGAAAACCATAAATCAAAAAGACACATGCACCTCAAAATTCATTGCAGCACTATTTACAATAGCCAGGTCATGAAAGCAACCTAAATGCCCATCAACAGACAAATGGATAAAGAAGATGTGGTACATATAATACAATGGAATATTACTCAGACATAAAAAGGAACGAAATTGGGTCATTTGTAGAGATTTGGATGGGCCTAGAGACTGTCATACAGAGTGAAGTAAGTCAGAAAGAGAAAAACAAATATCATATATTAACACATATATGTGGAATCTAGAAAAATGGTACAGATGAACCAGTTTGCAAGGCAGAAGTTGAGACACAGATGTAGAGAATAAACGTATGGACACCAAGGGAATAAGTGGTGGGGGTGATGGGATGAATTGGGAGATTGGGATTGACATATATACACTAATATGTATAAAATAGGTAACTAATAAAAACCTGCTGTATAAAATAAATAAATAAATAAAATACGTATATGCAAAAATAAATAAAATGAATTTGAAATTAAGAGATCAGCAACTTAAAACAATCTCCTTTATATATAGACTGCTATATGAAAACCTCTTGGTAACATCAAATCAAATATCTATAATAAACATACACACAAAAAGAAAATGGATTCTAAACATAACACTGAATATAGTCATCAAATCACAAGACAAGAAAACTAAAGAAAAATGACCAACAAAGACAAATCCAAAACAATTAACAAAATGGCAATAAGAACATACATATCGATAATTGCCTTAAATGTAAATGGACTAAATGCTCCAAACAAATGACACAGACTGGCTGAACTGACACAAAAGCAAGACCCATATATTTGCTGCCTACAAGAAACTCACTTCAGATCTAGAAACACATACAGACTAAAAGTGAGGAGATGGCAAAAGATATTCCATACAAATGGAAATTAAAAGAAAGCCAGAGTAGCAATACTAGTAACAGACAAAGTAAAGATTGTTACAAGAGACAAAGAAGGACACTACATAATGATCAAGGATTCAATCCAAGAAGATATTAAAATTGTAAATATATATGCACCCAACACAGGAACACTTCAATATGTAAGAAAAATGTTAACAGACATAAAAGGAGAAATTGACAGTAACACAGTAATAGTAGCGGACTTTAACAGCCCACTTACATCAATGGACAAATCATCCAGACAGACAAATCAATAAGGAAACAAGCCTTAAATGACATATTAGACCAAATGGACTTAATTGATATTTATAGACTATTACCTCTGAAAGCAGCAAAATATACGTTCTTTTCAAGTGCACATGGAACATTCTCCAGTATAGATCATATGCTAGGCCACAAAACAAGCCATGGTAAATTTAAATTGAAATCATGTGAAGCATCTTTTCTGACCATTATAGTATGAGACTAGAAATCAGTTACAAGAAAAGAAATGCAAAAAACACAAACACTTGGACGATAAACATTATTCTACTAAACAACCAATGGATTGCTAAAGAAATCAAAGATGAAATCAAAAAATACCTAGAGACAAATGACAACAAAAACATGACAATCTAAAACACATGGGATGTAGCAAAAGCAATTCTAAGAGGAAAGTTTACAGCAATACAATCTTACCACAGGAAGCAAGAAAAATCTCAAATAAACAACCTAACCTTACACCTAAAGCAACTAGAGAAAAAAAAAAAAAAAAACATAGTAGAAGGAAAGAGATCGATCATAAAGCTCAGAGCAGAAATAAATGAAGTAGAGGTTTAAAAAAAATAGAAAAGATCAATGAAACTAAGAGCTGGTTCTCTGAAAAGATAAACAAAATCAATAAACCTTCAGCCAGACTCATCAAGAAAAAAAAAAGGGGAGAGTGTCCAAATCATTAAAATCAGAAATGAAACAGGAGAAGTTACAACCAACACCACAGAAATACAAAAAGTCATAAGAGACTACTATTAGCAACTATAACAATAAAATGGACAACCTAGAAGAAATGGACAAATTCTTAGAAATGTACAATCTCCCAAGACTGAAGCAGGAAGAAATAGAAAATATGAGCAGACCAATTACCAGTACTGAAATTGAATCAGTAATTAAAATATTCCCAACAGGGGCTTCCCTGGTGGCACAGTGGTTGAGAGTCTGCCTGCTGATGCAGGGGACACAGGTTCGTGACCCGGTCCAGGAAGATCCCACATGCCGCGGAGCGGCTGGGCCCGTTAGCCATGGCCACTGAGTCTGCGTGTCTGGAGCCTGTGCTCCACAATGGGAGAGGCCACAACAGTGAGAGGCCCATGTACCACAAAAAAAAAAAAAAAAAGAAAAGAAAAATACTCCCAACAAACAATAGTCCAGGACCAGATGAATTCTACCAAACATTTAGAAAAGACTTATGACCTATCTTTCTCAAACAATTCCCAAAAAATGCAGAGAAAGGAATACTTGAGAACTCACTCAATAAGGCCACCATCACACTGATGCAAAAACCAGACAAAGATATCACAAAAGAAGAAATTTACAGATTAATATCACTGATGAACATTGATGCAAAAATCCTCAGCCAAATATTAGCAAACCAACTCCAACAATACATTAAAAGGATTATACACCATTATCAATGGGATTTATCCCAGAGATGCAAGGATTTTACAATGTCCACAAATCAATCAATGTGATACACCCTATTAACAAACTGAATAAAAACCATATGATCATCTCAGTAGACACAGAAAAAGGTTTTCATAAAATTGAATATCAATTTATGATTAAAAAAACTCTTCAGAATGTGGGAATAGAAACAACACATGTCAAAATAATAAAGCCCATATATGAAAAACCCACAGCTAACATCATACTCAATGGTGAAAAGCTGAAAGCATTCCCTCTAAGATCAGGAACAAGACAAGAAAACTTTTATTCACCTCATTTACTCAACATAGTTGTGGAAGTCCTAGCCACAGCAATCAGACAAGAAAAACAAATAAAATGAATCCAAATTGGAAAGGAAGAAGTAAACCTGTCACTGTTTGCAGATGACATGATACTATACATAGAAAATACTAAAGATGCCACCAGAAAACTAATACAGTTCATCAATAAATTCAGTAAAGTTGCAGGATACAAAATTAATATACAGAAATCTGTTGCATTTCTATATACTAACAATAAAATATCAGAAAGAGAAATTAAGGAAACAATCCCATTTACCATTGCATCAAAAAGAATAAAATACCTAGGAAAAACCTATCTAAGGAGGCAAATGACCTGTACTCCAAAACCTGTAAGATGCTGATGAAATAAACTAAAGACAACAAAACAAATGGACAGATAAACCATGTTCTTGGATTGGAAGCATCAATATTGTTAAAATGACCATACTACCCAAGGCAATCTACAGACTCAATGCAATCCCTAACAAAATACCAGTGGCATTTTTCACAGAATTAGAACAAAAAAATTTAAGATTTGTATGGAAACAGAAAGGACTCTGAGGAGTCAAAACAATCTTGAGAAAACAAAACGGAGCTGGAGGAATCAGGCTCCCTGACTTCAGACTATACTACAAAGCTATAGTAATCAAAACAGTATGGTACTGATGCAAAGTCAGAAATATAGATCAATGGAACAGGATAGAAAGCTCAGAAATAAACCCACAAACCTATGGTAAATTAATCAGTGATGAAGGAGGCAAGAATGTACAATGGAGAAAAGACAGTCTCTTTGATAAATGGTGCTGCGAAAATTCAACACCTACATGTAAAAGAAATAAATTAGAAGATTTTCTAACATCATATACAAAAATAAACTCAAAATGGATTAAAGATCTAAATGTAAGACCAGATACTATAAAACTCCAAGAGGAAAACAGGCAGAACATTTTTTGACATAAATGGTAGCAATATTTTTTAAAAACCATCTCCTAGAGTAATGGAAACAAAGCAAAATGAACAAATCGAACCTAATTAAATTTAAAAGCTTTTGCACAGCAAAAGAAAACATAAACAAAATGAAAAGAACATATGGAATGGGAGAAAATATTTGCAAACAATGCTACGGACAAAGGTGTACTTTCTAAAATATACAAACAGTTCATACAGGTCAATATTTTATTTTTAAAAGGAACAATCAAGAAAAGGGCAGAAACCCTTAATAGACATTTCTCCAAAGTAGACATACAGATGGCCAACAGCTACATGAAAAGATGCTCAACATTGCTAATTATTAGAGAAATGCACATCAAAACCACAATGAGGTATTACCTCTCACTGGTCAGAATGGCCATCAAAAAGTCTACAAATAATAAATCCTGGAGAGGGTGTGGAGAAAAGGGAACTCTTCTGCACTGTTGATGGGAATGTAAATTAGTACAGCCAGTATGGAGTACAATATGAAAGTTCCTCAAAAAACTAAAAATAGAGTTACCACATGATCCAGCACTCCCACTCCTGAGCATATATCAGGAAAAGACGAAAACTCTAATTCAAAAAGATACTAGCACCCAAATGTTCATAGCAGCACTACCTATTGATACAATAGCCTAGACAAGGAAGCAACTTAAATGCCTGTCAACAACTGAATGGATAAAGAAGATGTGGTATATATATACAGTGGAATATTACTCAGCCATAAGAATGTATGAAAGATTGCCATTTGCAGCAACATGGATGGACTAAAAGACTATCATAGTAAGTGAAGTAACTCAAAGACAAATATTATATGATATCACTTATATGTGGAATAAAAAAATATGATACAAATGAACTTACTTTAAAAACAGAAATAGAGTCTCAGACATAGAAAGCAAACTTATGGGCACCAAAGGGGAAGGGGGGGAGATAAATTAGGAGTTTGGGATTAACACATACACACTACTATATATAAAACAGATAAACAGCAAGGACCTAGTGTACAGCACAGGGAACTATACCTAATTTCTTATAATAACCTATCACGGAAAATAATCTGAAAAAGAACATACATATATGTATAACTGAATCACTTTGCTGTATACCTGAAACTAACAAAACATTGTAAATCAACTGTACTTCAATTTTTAAAAAATAGTATAAAACTCTTAAAAAAAAACAAGAACTTACAGAAGAGTAACGGAATATGGCTAGTGGTCAGAAGCATACACCTAAGAATTAAATATGTATAGAGCAGGATCTCCATACATACCTTGCCGCCCCACCCCCACCACCCCAGATGTGCAACTTAGGCCAAATTACTTGAACGTTCTCTGAACTTCAATCTCTTCACCTGTAAAATAGGACATAATATTACCTGTTTTACATAACTGTTGTAAGGATTGAGCAAATTAGCATATATTAAGTGCTCTACACATTGTCTCACATAGATTTAGATTTGGACACCGATGTAAATGTCCAAAGCTTTCAAGTTTCTTGGACTCATTAGTACAGCTTATGTTTGAATAGCTTTACTGTCTAATAAATAGAAATATTACCCAGGGATTATTCAATGATATTTTGTATCTTCAGAGTTTCAGGAAATTATCTGATAATTTCCTCAGAATGTTTGGAGTATTATTCTTTACAGAATAAACTTGACAAAATGTCTAACAACTTGAAAAAGAAGGCCTGATAGTTAATGACCCTGGCTGAAGAGGCATTAACATTAACAGTTGTCACAAGTTTGAAAGTATTAAGGTATTGTATGTCAGGCAGTGAACATTGGCCATTGAGGCAAGGCAGCTTTTAAATATACTTCATTTTATCACTGGCAATAAGTGCTTACCCATTTTCAGCCTGTCTTGTCATCTACTTGGATATCTGTTTTATCACATGTCTGACACAAAAGACCTCTCTAAATAAACATCAGCCCATTGATCTTACTGGTCAGATGCAAGAATGTGCTTTGATTCTGAAACTTTGTTGTTAAACACTACCTCCTATTTGTCAAATCCTATTAGGTCCACATATCTGATTATGTGTGTTCTGGTGGAGGAGCTGTGGGGTAAAATCTGTAGAACATGAGTATGCATTTCCAAATCTACACTCTTGTGACCATTATTTTATTCTATATCTCCTCCAGGTATATGCCTGGACTACAATTCCCTTTTGTAACTGCAACTTTGCATTTCATGTTTGTATGACTTCCCAAATTGATTGTAATTATCCCAAAGTATTAGAATACAAAGACCCTTCTCTCCTATATTGCTTCTATGCCACACGGCAATATACTGATAATAAACTGAGATAAGACTAACAGTTATTAACTCCTTTTTTGTGACAGGCATGGTGCTGGGTATTTTATAGCCTTTACTTCATTTACTTCCCCAATAATCCTATAAATTTGGTTTTTAAGTCATTTACATTTTACTGATTAGGAAATGAGATTCCAAAAGTTGAAATAAGTTACCAAAAATACCATTACAAAAAGGGATAAAAATGGGATTTAAAGACATCTGACTCAATTCCATTTTCTTGCTGGTATACTTTGCTGCCCCAAATTCTCATTAATCTTTAAATGCAACTTACTCATGGGAATGAAAGTATTTAGAAAGGTGCAGGCAGAAGTTTATACTTCACTCAGCTTATTTAAAGAGGAATAGGGGGAAATAACCAAAACAAGCTATTAAAATCTCCTTGAGAAGATAGCTTATCAATAACTTCAGCTCTAGAAAACTATTCCCAGGAAAAAAAGAATCACAGGTGTACTCAAGTGTTTGCAAATAAGAATGCTCACATGAAGCAGATGAACAGTAACTTATTGAAATAAATTTTGGAAAATAAGAGATACATTAAATAAATATAGTATACCCAAATAATGGACTACAGCAGAGACATGGAAGGTTATATTTGCAAAAACTAATGACATCTTCATGATATAATATTACTAGAAAAGTGCAGAAGATAAATTGTATAGAATATATAGTATGATCCCATTATACAATGTGCGTGAACTTACACACACACACAAAAACACACACAGAGGGACGAGAGTATAAATGTGATGTTATACATGAGAGTATGTGGCTGAACCACACTGGTTCCATTTTGTCAGCTCCTTCTTAAGCTCTCAGGCCTACTCCCTTCCCTTCCATCCACTGCACTTTATGGAGTTGCCTACTTTGTTTTTTGGCCTCAAAGTTCCTTCTCATTTTGGAGGATACTATTCAATACATCTGCCTCCCAACAATTGGCAAGCCAGCCAGAAGACAGAAAATGAAACAGGCATGGGTAAAGGAACTGTGTTGGGGGAAAGCCCATTGTCAGTGGTGGAAATCCCAGGATGGCCAGCTTCCTCCACGTGGGGAGATCTAGCCAAGTTTGGAATGCTTCAGGCAGGCACGTGAGTTTGGGGACACCCCGAAAACACCAAAAGTGTTGCTGGACATTCTAACTGAAACAACAGGAAAAAGAAACTAAGGTGGGAAAATAGGTATGCTATGGCCTCTGCATTGGGCCCTGAGACTGATACAGAAAACGAGCTCCAAATCAGGTAGGAACTAGAAAAATCTAAAGAGGCCCTGGCATTAGAATAAGATCTACAAGTGGCTTGTTCCTCTAGTTAGGATCTACTAGCCAAAAAGTTACAACAACAAGAACACCTGGAGGTCAAGCTAAAATGACTAAAGTGGCTAAAATGCAAAGGCGGCACCTGTATTCACCAACAAAGTGAATACCATCATCTCACGGGAAGACTGGAATCCCAAATGGTAGGATCCAAGGTGTAATGATTCCTCTGAGTAGGAAGATATAATTGTTGAAGAGAAAGATGACCCAAGGACTCATCCATTCATTCAAACAAAGACTCAGGCAACCCATGAAGAAATATTTACCGCAGGTATAAAGGATTGCTTCTTACAGTCTTGCTCCTGGAGCTTGGTATAGCACCTTAATATCAGTTCTGGCACCTATGGTCAGTAAAGCAATAGCTCTGGTAGTTGCAATTATAGCAGATCTCAGTGAAACAGAAAGAGTCCACCACGAAGGAAACAGAAAGGCAAACAAAAATAAAGGTGAAACAAAGAAAGGATGGAGAAAACACAGAAAGGACCAACCCAGTTGACATGCAAACAGCTTTGGCAGGATATAGGAGTAGCAAGGACTCCAAAGGAAGACATTGATAAGCAACCTAATTAAGTCCTGTTATCTTTGTGGAAAGCCCTAACAAGACAGTTCACTCCTCTGCCTACTGACCATAAACATGTGGCAATGGGTCCCAGTGTCCCATCACTAGAAGTAGAACGCCAGGATGGATCCCCTACATGCAGAGAACTAGGGGTTGGGACAACGTTGCCCTCTACTTTGTGTTGTAGGAGGTGACTGGAAGCCCCAAGTGGAACTGATGATTTATTGGACCTGCACGAACAGTCTTAGCACTGGTAGATACCACAGCTGAGTATACCTTACTGCATGACAACCCTTTTAAATTTGGGGGAGAATACGGGCTATAGATGGATAAGGGGGCCAAACTATTCGAGTAAGACAAACCAGCTTATATCTCCAAATTGGCTGGTTGTCCCCTGCCTGTCCCTCATATACATTGACCACATACCAGAATATATACTAGGCATTGATGTTTCACAAGACCTAGATTTAACCACCACTACTGGAGAGTTCTGCCTTCGCATCAGAGTGGTGAAACCCATGTTGGTGGGCCATGTAAAGTGAACCCTTGTCCATTTACCCTTAATGTCAAAGAGTATTGGCTGCCTGGGGGCTATGAAGAAATTACTACTACACTTAAAGAACTAGAAAATGTGGGAGTCATTAGATCCATGCATAGCCCCTAAAATAACCCATTGCAGCCAGTAAAATGGCCTAAAGGGACTGTTGACTAAAGAGAATTAAATAAGGTGGTTCCTCCCATCCATGTGGAGGTCTCCAATATTGCTACTATTTTAGAACATCTTTCCTCTGCGCTGAAAACTTTCTGTTGTGTGACTGACCTCTGTAACCCCTTTTACAACATTCTTTTGTGTGCTAGCTCTCAAGATCAATTTGCCTTCAACTGGGATGGGAGGCAATGGACCTTTCAGGTCTTGCCTCAAGGTTATTTACAGTCCTGCCATTTGTCATAGTTTGGTCGCTCAGGACCTAGAAACCTGGTGAAAGCCCCACCCTGAGCTGGAATTATTTCATTAGATTGATGACATTATGTTGACCTCTGATGCCTTGTCACTCCTGCCCCGAACTGCTGCCTCTTTACAGACACATTTACAGAACTGAGGATAGGAAGTAATGAACACTGACAAGATCCAGGGACCTGGGCAGTCAGTAAAGTTTTGGGGAGTTATCTGGTCAGGTAAGACAAAAGTTACCCCAGCCTCGGTTATCGATAAAATCCAAGCCTTGGCCAGACCAGGCAGTCAAGGAATTACAATCCTTTCTGGGGTCACTAGATTATTGTCATCCTTTCACACCCCATTCGGCACAAATAATACGGCCCCTATAGTACTCTCTGGTTAGAAAGGGACAAAAATGGGACTAGGACATCCACCTTCAGGAAGCTTTTGAAAAGGCTGAAATTGTAGTAAAACAGGTTCAGGCTCTGGGAGTACTTATGTGGGACGCTGCCTGTGAATTAGATGTTGACTCACACCTGAAAGGTTCTGGCTAGGGCCTGTGGCAAAGGCAGGAAAGGAATTGCATACCACTAGGATTTTATTCTCAGTTGTAGAAGGGACAGCAGGTGAGGTACAGCCCTACTGAAAAGCAGCTCCTTGTAGTCTACCTGGCCCTGCAGCAAAAACAGAAGGCCTCACCATGGACTTACCAGTGTCTGTTCAAACTTCCCTCCCAGTAAGTGAATGGGTTAATAACATGCTCCTTAAACCAAAAAGTGCCTGTGCCCAAGTAAGCACACTGCAAAAGTGGCACCCACACCTTCAACAAGGTAATGTGTACAATTCAAGCCTGCTGTCTGAGAAATTACATGCTCTCCTTGGGCCAGGGTCTTATGTGAATCTAGACATGGCCCCTCAGATACCACCCATCGCTCCCCTCTCAGCCAAGTCAGAGACGGAATCGGGACCATTCCTCCTGAGACATGGTTCACCAATGGCAGCAGTCAAGGCAATACCCCCACCTGGCCCACTTCAGCAGTTCGCCTGGATTTCAATGTCATTTGGTTTGAAGAAGGCACTAAGCACAGCAGTCAGCGGGCTGAACTGGGGGCAGTATAGCTTGAGATCACTCATCAATCTACGCCCCTCTATACAGCCACAGACAAGTGGGCTGTGTGAAAAGGACTGACCATGTGGATGTCATAATGTCATCAGGAAAGCTGGACTATCTTGGGACGGCACCTGTGGGGAGCTGACCTACAGAGGGACATCTGGGATGTGTGCACACAACCCAGTACTGCCATCAAGGTAAGGCACGTCTCTGCACATTCTCCAACTACACTGCCTGGGAACCACAAAGCAGACACCCTAGCCAAGGAGGAAGCTGTCCTCCTGGAAGAGTTACAGACTCCCTCAGATGTGGCAAAGTGGCTTCACTGAAAACCAGGACAGACACTGAGGCCCCAACCACCTGGGAGATAGCCAAGAGGTTACACCTCTCCATCAAATACACTGAGTGGCAGGCAGTTGATAGGGACTGCCCCCACTGTAGCCTGTGGTGACGACCCCTGAGACATACTCCTGGTCACATCTGACGAGCACTAGTCCAGTGACCAGGTGGTAAGTGGACTATATCAGCCCCCTGCCCTTATCTGAAGGACACAAGTACACATTGACCTGTGTGGACACAGGTACCTGACTGATACAAGCCTTTCCCAGTAAGAGGGCAAATCGGACAGCCACGATTAGGGGCTTGACCAAGTTGGAAAGTATGTACTGGATCCCCATTCATACAGACAGCAACCAAGGGACCGATATCACTGGTCGTGATGTAAAAGAATGGGCTGAAGCCCAGGAGATTTTATGGACCTTCCATCTGCCATATAACCCAACAGCCACAGGGCTGGTAGAAAGAATGAACAGGTTACTGAAAGAGACATTGAAGAAGCTTTCTCCAGACGGGTCTTTAAGAGGATGTTCTCCACCACTATTAGAAGCCATGTGGCTACTAAACACTGAACCCACAGCAGGCCACAGGTCTGCTTATGAGAGACTGACTGTGCCTGCTCTGCCAACTAGGGCCTTAAAGGTACAAGTGTTAGAAGGAGCACTGAGACCCATCTGATGGGATGTGGGTCTTATCCTAAGAGTGTCACAGAACCTCCTACCTGGGGAGACTATCTTAGATTGGAGACAAATGGTATACCCCTCCCAGGTGGCTTGGCATCCTTATACCTTGGGGGTAAGGGCTAGGCCCTGGCATAGTATTTCCTCAATCTTTCTAAGTGAAGGCCCAGCCATAACCAAGGTGATCACCCCCATAGAAATCAAATGGGGGACTGAAGTAGGGCTTCTTTTATGAGCCCCTACTGAAGCTCCCACATATAATATCTCCCTGCCCAGTTCTGATGTAAAGGCACAAAATGTCTGGTATTGTCCTATTGCAAAAGTGTCAAAGCCCAGGGTAATCCTGGCACATGGAGACCAAACTGCTACAGTGTTGTTTCTGAATGAAGATTTTTCTTTCTTGGTACCTTTAAAACACTTATCATCCTTAGCCTTTTCCTTCTAAGATTAGTGCCACCTACCTTCACTAATGCATTCTTGTCCTGGGCTACCACCTATGTTGACATCCACAACCACTCTGACTTCTGGGTATGCAGATTGCTGCCAATGTCTAGCTCTGAAGTAATGCCAGGGGTATACTGTCTTTCAGCCTTACATCACGGGGACAATGGGTGGGGCCAGCATGTAAACTCCTGATGTCTGGCTCTAGGGTATTCTCGGAAGAATGGTGGATAAGATCGTGCAGGCCTTATAGATGTCAGGGGTGGAGCGTGGAGCTGAACCATACTGGCTCCATCTTGTCAGCTCTATCTTAGGCCTGCAGTCCTTTCCAGGTGACTGAGCTTTAGCCTAGTTCACAAAGGAATGCGCCCAAGCCAGATGAGTTCCCTATCAACTTTTACCCTTGCCTTCATCTAAAATGAAAGCTGGAAGAGGGCCTTTTGCTGAGGTAGATGGTTAATGGTCATGAGACCCAGAAGTGGGGTGGGTGTCCCTGGTTCCAGTCTGTGTGGATGTGCTTCTCACTTGGTAGTCAGATTCTGTTTTTAACTTTGGTACCTTTAAATCCCCCATACCCCTTTTGGCAGTACAAAGCACAGCTGTGAATGCCTCTGGATCTTCTGTTCGCCTGATCTTTCCTACCTGTATGTAAGTTACCCACAATAAACTTTATAATTGCACTTTATGGAGTTGTCTGCTTCATTTTTCAGTCTCAAAGTTCTTTCTCAGTTTGCAGGATATTATTCAATATCTCCGCCTCCCAAGAGAAAGAAATGAACTGAATGCATATAGTTTGATGAAACAGTGGGTGATTTTTATTTTGTGCTTATATCTATTTGTAATTACTGATTGCTTAATTAATGTGACAAGCAGTGTTTTAACTCATGTAAATGTATTAGCTTATGTAACCCTCAAAACAAAATAAGAGGTAGGGGCTATTGTTATACCCACTCTACAAATGAAAAAATTGAGGAACAGAGAGATTAAGTAACTTTCCAAGTTTTCATAGCTAGCAAGTGTTAGAACTGGTCTACTTCCACACCCATGCTCCTCAAGGCTAAGCAAACTAGCTCAAATAAGCAAGTGTTATTATTATAAAACAGGCTAACAAATGAATAAAACCCCTTTGAGATGGATTGTTTTTCTTCTCTGCCTTGAGTAAAATCAAATAGGGAATTCAGGCTTCTGACTATTATGCCACAAACAGCATACCTAAAAGAGCACAGCTTTAGCATCCTCTCCTATGGGGCCCTGCTTTGTGAATTGCTTCTAGACTCACATTCTCCACATTACAAGGCTGTTTTAAACACTCCAAATGCTAAAAAAAAAAAATGCAGGGCATACCAAACTATTGATAGAACAACAACATGAGTAAAGCTTTTCTCTGCTAAGACATACCTGGGCAACTCCGCCATTGAGACTTCAAAAGCACTGTCCAAACATGCCCCTAGGACAAATTTCCCTGAAACTTTGGGGTTAAGACAAACCCAAAAAAGCACTATTGGGTGAATACAATTCTGAACCACAGGACCTCAGGAACTGCAGAGCCAGAGAATAGGCTGTTATGGCCATGCCTGTCACATGCCTCATTAACAGGATAACAGGTATTCTAATTTCCCTAGCTTATAGTAACTTTATAATTCATCAGTATCACTTGAAAACCTATTTACAGGCTAATGTCGAATATTTTGTCTGACAAAAGAAGGGTAAAGTGTGTATAAGAGATAAACCAATGTGGACTGGAGTGGAGCCACCAATCGTGTTTGAACACTTTGATTCTCTTTCACCATAGATATTCGGAACAGCATCAGTATCTGTTTCAAACTGTATCACTTCCCACTGGACCAATCAGATTGTCTCTTGGAATTGAATTTGTTTTCCCCAGTGCTCAATTAATCACTAAATGAGTTGGAACTGTAACACATAAATTTGCAAAGTACATCCCACTAGTGGATGGAAAAATGAAAAAAAATCTTCAAAGTAAAAGAAGAATAAAGATGTGGAAAGGACTACATGCAAAGAAGAAAAGAAGAAGTGTTTTGCAGGCTGCCAAAACCTTTCATGGATTATAAAAGATCACACAACCCCACTTATTATAGTAAAAAAGTAAAACCAGAGACCGAGCCGAACTTGACACTACAATTTCTAATAGTGACAACCTGACAGCAACAGTAATTTTCCTTTGTACATGCTTTATCTTTTACAAAAGGCCTATAAACAGTGATGTGCAAGTATGTTTAAGAACAGATTTCCCCCAAAAAACTGAATGTATGTGTGTGTTGTATGTACATAATTTATTATAAATTTTACTGAAAGTATGTGTAGCTGAGCAATTTACAAATAATAAAATATATACAAATAATATTTTTATTGTAAATTCTATAGAGCCAATTGATTCCCACAGAATGTCATAAGCATAGACAACAATAAAACAATATATCAAACCCTGATTTGTAGTGTTTGCCACTTTCTATGATGTAAATATTCCCACCACAGTCAATTTCAAGCTGCCAAATGTGATGTCACTGAACATGGATTGAGATAAGATGAGCAGTGGCACATAATTGCATAATATTTTCAACTCACAGATTTAAGAAACAGAGCATAGATGATAGTAAAGAATCTAGATAATAATAAAATGTAGTTACTAAAATAATTAGGAAGTAATAATTTTTGAGTATGTCTTAACTTTGTGTTTGATATAATTTAATTTTAGACTTACATAACTTAAATTTTTAAAAATCCCTGTATTTAACCACTAGCACACGAATTCCTATTTCAATCCCATTTAAGCCAGTTCCAGCATGCCATTGAAAAGTATACTTCTAGCACCTTACTGAGGCAGGTACTGTTAATCCAAACCAAGTAACTACAGTCAGAGACATTAGCTCATCAAACAAGTAAATTAAAATGTTTAATGTATAGGGAAATGGTAAAAAAAAAAAAGCCTGGTACAAAATTTCCAAAAGACAATTCATAAGCCTTGTGTAATATGAGGTGTCTGAGAAGTCAGCAGTGCCAGGACAGAGTAATAACATCTTGTCAGCAAGTTGAGAATGAATCACCAATGGCCCTATCTAAAGCAAAGAGAAATTTCTGACTACCACTCACATACTAGGTTCAGAGTTGATTTATTCATAGATTTGTTCATTCCAACAATATCTTTCTTTTAATTTAATGTATATAACCAGCACATGGAAAACTTTTTAAAAGTACAGATTCCTGGACCTTGGTCCCAGAGATTTTCATTCAGTAGATCTGGTGTGGGGCCTAGGGGTTTGTATTTTAACAGGCAAACCCCTCTCCCCATGACAGATGATTCATTCAGAGAATTACATCATCCAGCATTTACTGACTACTTATTCTATGCCAAGTTCAGAATGTGTAGATACGAAAGAGAGAAAACTTGTCCTCAAGGAGACTACAGAGACCAAGAATTATAACTATAATATTGGTACATACCAGCTGCTTTGAGAATACAGCAAAATCCAGCTTGGAAGAGGGGTCGGGGTCATGAGAGAAAATGATGTTTGATCTGAGCCTTTAAGAAGGAGAACAAGCTAATCAAGAAAAGAAGGAGAAGACAGGAAGGGACGTTCAGGGCAGAGAACAGCATGTGTACAGCCACATAGGCAAAGAGAGTTTGGCCCAATAAGACAACAGCACATGCTTTGGGGCTGTACCTCTTATTAGTGTTCTGTAGCCACATTTACCTGGCCCTAGTTTTCGCATATAGTAAGCACATATTTGTTAGACTATGTTCAGTCATAAAGCTCATGCAAGGAGTGGTGGGAGATTAGGCAAGACAGTTATGGCCAGGTCAGGAAGTGCTTTTAAGAATTCCTAGTACAAAGTAGGAATTACTTTTCCACTTTGTATTCTTCCTTCCACACTAGATTTTAAAATTAGTTTTATCACCATTACAGGATTATTGCTTTGAAAGGATTTACATGTGATACCTAACCTACAAAATCTAGAAATATAGACTGCCCTCCCTGCTTTTATACTTGATAAGCTAATTTCTCAGAGAAAATGACAAAAATCATCAAAACAGTGTGTGAGAAATAGTGCAACAAACCAAGTTTCCAGGGAAAACAGTTAATTACTGCATATTATTTTTCCCATTGGTTTTAACATTATTCTATGTTAATCTGTTTTCAGAATAAAACAGGAATGTTATAAATGTTACTTTATGTTTCTAAGGTTGTATCATTTCAGCTATAGACACTTTAATTAGGTAACCCAATAACTTAAAAATCTTAAATGTTAAAAAATTAACATAATTTTAAAAATGAATGCAATAAGAGCTAAATAATGAGTAGAAGCTTAGGTCAAAGAGTAGGAGCTTATCTACATAAATATAGCTAGAAAAGTGTACTTGTCACTCTAACAACCGACTTTGTAGCTACTACGGAAACTCCACATATACTGCCCTTTCTCTCATACCAACAATGCCAATCTGTCTTGTCTCCACTTGAGCCCCATCTCTTCTTTGCAGCATATTCCAAGTACTCTGTTCCACAATGATCTCCTCCCTACCTGTGCATGAACCTCATCTTTGGATTTAGTCCTATGTTATTGTGTGTTATATAATCTAATATTATATTTATCTCCCAACCAGATTTTATGTTTTCAGCGAACTTTTCTTGCATCTCATGGAGCATGGCATAGGGCTAAACATATAAGACACTCAAACACTTCCATAAGTGAATAGATGAAATAATTTCTATGAATTGTGTTTTGCTTAAAGCTTCAATTGCTGATTTTCTCACCTCCCTCAAAATGAAGATGCAAACATCATAAAACTTTTACAAAGTCTTAGATTGGACACAGTGAAAGGAGGTTATCAAAAGGGTTGTCAGCAAATCATAAGAAGTCTTCAATATGAAAAGGCAAGGTAATTCCTTGCTCTGCTTGCCCATAGTAAGGCTAAGGGGCTTACAGCTGCACCTTGTTGCTAAGTAAAATCCCCACAAACAACCAGGAAATACGCTTTTTATACATATCAAAGAAGAAAGAGAAAGAGGGAACAGGTATCTCAAGGCCATCTCTATCCTTGTATCCTTTAACCAATTTATTGAAGTTCAAAAGAGAAGGACTATTTACAGAATTCCATAGCTGAATCATATATAATGCATTTATTCAATAAATACTATTTCCAATATCATAATAATAACTAACATTTTTTAACACTTTCTTTTGTGTCATACATCGCGTTAGTATTTTTCATATATCATTTTATTAAACTCTGGTAACACCCTATATAACATAAATACCATAATTATCTTCATTTTAGACATTAGAAAGCTTAAAGACTTGCTCCAAGGCAACAACACTAGTAAGTCACAAAGCCAGAATATATAACCAGGTCTCTTATGCCAAAGCCCAAAAGACACCACCATCTACCATTACAAGATCCAATTATCAACAGTATAAGTACTAAAAGTACTTGGGTTCTCTTTCAGAACTTATTTTTCTATCTGAACATTTAAAAATTAAAAACAATACATAAATCAGTGGTATTAAAAAAGGCTGAAACAAGGGGATCTCCAGGTTCTGAGGTAGCAAGCTGAAAGAAACTGGCTTAAAGCCAACTGACTTCAGGATTCCCAGTACTACACCCATAGCAAACAAGCATCAAAGGGAGGAAAAAAACAACAACAAAACAAGCAGTTAAATACGGACCTTATGGGCAGAAAGACCAGCTAAGGTATAATTTCTCCATCACCCCTAAAGAGCTTACGGGGAATTCAGATTTAATTTACATTTGCATTCATTCCATGTACAGGCCACATGCCATTCAGACTTGCAGGATGTTCAGCAGAGAATAAGAACTCTAGAAAATGCTGTTATTGTAGGACTTTAGGCTATGCATTATCTGTATACGTTAATAACCTCCCTCTAGCACGCAAAGCTAGCTTCAGAGAAAAGAAAAAGGCCTAGAAATTAAGGTCTAAAAAGAATTTTCCATTCAGATTCACTTGTTCAATTGACAGAAATCTCAGGCAGCATTTAAAGCAGTGACCACAATAAGGCAAAAGCTTAATGTTAGCAACCACTATCAGAATTACTGTTATGGTCTGAGGTCACTTAAGAGGAAGCAAGCAATCATGGGATATAGTTTCAGGGATAGCTATAAAGCTATCTATCACCTATCCCCTAATACCTTGGGGGAGGGGAGTGTTGGTGCTTGAGTTTCCACCAAAAAAATAATAATAAATCATTCCTTTGGCTTTTAAGCTTAGTCTTGTGACACTGCAAAATTAAACACCACTGGGTTGACAGCAGTTTATGCCTTGGGGCTTATTTACACCGAAGATTACCCATGTTTATTAGATTTCTTCAAGATTTTTTCCTTTTTTTGCTAAAAAAAGGAAGGGGAGGATTTGAGGGCATTAAAAACAAGCGAAAAGTGGACAGATGAGAAGAGCTTTCCACTGAGAAAGATCAAAGTATGCAAACAAGGGAGTGGGCTCCAGTCAGTAGTATAATTTGCAAGTTCTCTCTCTCCTTCTGTTGCCATTACAAATTTAGTGTAGTCTGTCCATCTGTTTCTCAAAATCTTCTGCAATATAGCAATTATGCTGCTTTATTTACAAGGAAACTGACCCAAAGAACGTCACGCAAAGGAGTCTGAAACGTACAGCAGAGTGTAGGTTGTTACACACACTCAAATGTATCCACTTGCAGGCAAAATGTCTTGACTTCCCACACTTTAGGTAAAGCTGCAGCCGAAATCTCCACCTAGAAGGCCAAAGGCAAAGAGCCCGGGGTGGGGGCGGGAAGCAAGCTGGATGGCTCCAGGAAGTGGGTGGGGAGGAAGCTGCCGGGTTTGGAGCCAACCTTGCAGACAGCAGGTTTGCACACGCCTACCAGAGGGAGTCCTGGGCCACTGCGCGCATTGCTCACAAGCGCTTTTAGCAATGCTGTCCCCTTCGATTCCTGTCATCACCCAACCCCACAGCTCGGGTGTGCGACGTGAAAAGGGGCTTGTAAAGTGGGCGGAGGCCAGGGGTTCCCGCCGCTGAGTCACAGCCCAGCCAACTTTTACAGCATTTCCCAGAAAGGAAATTAAGTCTCAGTCCCGTAGCCTACACTCGCTCCTAGTTGCGGCTCTCCGCTCTGTCACTCGACCCGGCGGTGACTCGAGACCCACAATCGGGCTATTTCCCACTCACTGCGCAACTTCACACCCGCGCAAAGCCTCGGGGTACCCTGAGCGCTTGCCAAGCGCTACCGACCGGGTAGATGGGAGGGTAGATGGGAGCCAGAAGGAGGGAGGGGGAGGGCTGCGTCCTCACCTGCAGGACACGGACACCTCCACTCGTGTGGCCGGGATGGCCGCGCTCAGCTGGTTTAAATCCCCGAGGCCGGCGGTGCTGGTGTAGCGGCTGTCCATCTTGGAGGTAGGCGCCGTGGGCTTGGCTGGCGCCCACATCCAGAGCTCCGGCCGACTGAGGGCTCCTAGCCCAGCTCCCGACAGTCGGGGTTGGAGGTTGAGGGTGGAGGCAGAGGAAGAAGGCGGAGGCAGCTCGCGGGAAGTGGGAGGGAGGGGAGAGGCGGACCTCAGTGCAAAGCCACGAGGCAGCAGCAAGCCAGGCCTGCACAAGCTGAAGCTGCCGGGGAAGTGGCGCACCGGGCTCTCAGCTTCCCCGCCCCCTCCTTGCAGGCAGCAGCCCCGGCTGAGGACACTCCGCGATCCTTTCCCGGCTCTGAGCGTCAGGCTCTGCGGAGCCACCGGGCAGCCTGGCGGGATAGGTGGCCACAGACCCAGAACCCAACCGTCTAGTAGAGCAAGCCCAGCCCGGTTTGGAGCGCGGTTAGGGTTTTGTCTCCGCCTCTTCACACCCACGACAGTTCCTAAATCCCGCATCATAAGCCCACCCCTTCCCATCCAGCGGTGATCCTCACCTCGCTCTCGGAGTCCACGGAGGTCCCCCCCACTACGCCATAGGACAGGCGAGCCGAGTCACCGCTTCTGAACTGTCCGCCCGCGGCCGCTTAAGGATTGGGGAGGATGAAACGGACTTGGGGACGATCTCCAACCTTATGTATGCGGTGGTAAAGTAACAGATCAATATATGGAACAAGATGAGAGCAGGGTGGACCTAAGGTGGAGGGGGAAAAAACTATATGGGATTTAAGGGAGCCATCTGGTTTCCCTCTTCCTTGAGTTCTTCGGAACATGGGGGTCTAAAGGTGACAATCCTTCTACTTTCGGGGCTCTTCTGCACCCCCTCGTTTCCAAATGCATGGAAGTTACGCTCTAAAACCTGAATCACAACCACAAAACAGACCTCCCTCACTCCGACTCCCACCCGGCAAGACATGAATGAACCTGGACGGATGAAAGCGGAACTGAGCCGGAGTGAGCGCAGTGTTGGAAACTGGATTCTGGGGCCGCCAGACTTGTGCCAGGATGCAGAAGCTGCAAAAGCCACGGGAGGTACCCGCCGCTCCCCTCCATTACAGCGACCTTTATTACAGGCACCTTCCCTCCAGCGTCACCCCAGCGCCTGAGGGTCCCCGGACGCTCACCACCAGGGGGAGACAGAGATCAGGACGCGGAGTACCGCGAAGCAGGAGAAGGGGTACAGAGGGACGGAGGGTTATGGGTATCCACCTTCCTTTAAAGTGCCAAAGCACTGAGTTGCCCGCTGGCAAGACTAACTCAGGGAGGAACCGTTTTCGTGATTTGAGGACCTACCCTACGTTGGTTGTAACATTTTAATACAATTGGAGCCACCTGAGTAGAGAATCTATAGAGTTGCAGGTGAGGATGTGTGGGTGCAGTCTGGAGGCTTTGCGCTGCCAAAAATCCTTCCCACGTTTCATTCTTGGTTTCCTTTCCTGATCTCCCCACCCACCACTTGTCACACTTTAGTCTAGAGTTTTCTGTTTCCCTTTGCCTATTGGAAAATGTCCTAAAGCTCCAGACATTTCTGTTATGCTGTCCAAAATTAGCTTAGGGGAAGAGACCTAAGTATATTTTTTAAGCTAACCATACTTTTATTTTATAGAAGCCTACTGAAGAAATAAAAGTAAGATCTATTCTGTGTCTAGTAATCATGAAAATATGTGTTAGGTGAGCCGACGCGGATTGTGAAAGAATTCACAGAAATATTAGCAAGAGAAGAAAACAAAGTTTTTATTCACTTTCCAAGGGAGGAAAGGAGCCAGACTCATAGAGTAGAATCGGCACCGAAGGGTGGAGGTTTGAGCCTTTTACTGGGCTTCACAGGGCAAGGTGCAGGAAAAGGGGGTGGGTTTATGTCTATTCTGGTCCACAGCAGTACCCGGGCCGGCTGTGTCTCTGTAGGATGTGGTTTTTCAGAGAATAGACTTGGAGTCTTCAGTAATTTTCCAGTTCTGGGGTATCTGAAAGAGACTTAATAGGGGCCCTTGACAGGTGTTAGATGGGTTTACAATATGTTCTTGTAAAATTCTTAAGAAAGGCACCTTTTAAAGATTTTAAAACATCTTTATTGGAGTATACTTGCTTTACAATGTGTTAGTTTCTGCTGTATTACAAAGTGAATCAGCTATTTGTATACATATACCCCCATATCCCCTCCCTCTGTGCCTCTCCCTCCCACCCTCCCTATCCCACCCCTCTAGGTGGACACACAGCACCGAGCTGATCTCTCTGTGTGATGCAGCTGCTTCCCACTAGCTATCTATTTTACATTTGGTAATGTATATATGTCAGTGAGACTCTCCCACTTCATCCCAGCTTACCCTTCCCCCTCCCCGTTTCCTCAAGTGCATTCTCTATGTCTGTGTCTTTATTCCTGTCCTGCCCCTAGGTTCGTCAGAACAATTTTTTTTTTTTTTTAGATTCCATATATGTTAGCATACAATATTTGTTTTTCTCTTTCTGACTTACTTCAATCTGTATGACAGACTCTAGGTCCATCCACCTCACTACAAATAACTCAGTTTTGTTTCTTTTTATGGCTGAGTAATATTCCATTGTATATGTGCCACATCTTATGTATCCATTCATCTGTCGATGGACACTTAGGTTGCTTCCATGTCCTGGCTATTGTAAATAGTGCTGCAATGAACATTGTGGTACATGACTCTTTTTGAATTATGGTTTTCTCAGGGTATATGCCCAGTAGTGGGATTGCTGGGTCATATGGTAGTTCTATTTTTAGTCTTTTAAGGAACCTCCATACTGTTCTCCATGGTGGCTGTACCAATTTACATTCCCAACAACAGTGCAAGAGGGTTCCCTTTTCTCCACACCCTCTCCAGCATTTACTGTTTGTAGGTTTTTTGATAATGGTCATTCTGACCGGTGTGAGGTGACACCTCATTGTAGTTTTGATTTGCATTTCTCCTAAAAACATTTAAAGGATTTCAAGGAATGTAGGGTTTATTCTATGAAAGTTCTTAATGTTAACTAGTTATCTTTGGATAATCATATTCAGATGAACATCTAACTCTAGAAGAGTTGTAAACTGCCGTTTTCCCTGTTAGATAAAAGAATTTCATCTTTGACTCTTCTTTGTGCATAAAGTAAGTTGCCCTGTCAGATTAGTTATTTGAAACCAGTGCAAAGTATTTATTGGACATTTCCATGAGGAAGTGACATTTTAGATAGACCATAAGGGATGAATAGGAGTTTAAGTAATGATGGAATAAAGAAGATGTGTATATATATTGATTTTTTTTTTTCAAGCTTCAAGGAGGAGAGGTGCATAGTAGGGTAGAATGGTTCAGGGAAGGCCATGTAATTGAATTATAGTGAATGAGGATCCCCTTTAGTAATATGAGCTATATAAGTAATTTAAAATTATTACTTGGCAGATAAGTGGCACTTCTTGGAATGCTACTTTGGTTAGCTTACATGAGAAAATAGAGCTAGAGAATTTAAACCATCATCACCAAATTATTATTATCACCCTAAGCATTATTATTGTTTTTTTAAATTTTTAATTTATTTTATTTATTTTTTTGCGGTACGCGGGCATCTCATTGTTGTGGCCTCTCCCATTGCGGAGCACAGGCTCCGGACACGCAGGCTCAGCAGCCATGGCTTACAGGCCTAGCTGCTCCGCGGCATGTGGGATCTTCCTGGACCGGGGCACGAACCCGTGTCCCCTGCATTGGCAGGCGGACTCTCAACCACTGCGCCACCAGGGAAACTGCATTATTATTTTTATAAGTGTTTTCAGCTGCCAAATTTACCTAAAGTTTCTTCAGTAGCTTTTCACTAAATCTGCTATTCAGAGAGTTTGATTTTTCAAAGCTGCTGTAAGAAATCCATTTTCAAGAATGTATCAGAAAGGACAGGCCTAAAGAATTCTCCAGCTTATTCAAAGAATATAGGAAAGTAAACATTCTTATAAAAGGATTATAAAGTCTAAAATATTTTGCTTGTACAGGAGCCTTCCTAAATGCCCAAAATAGACTAGATTGTAGTACAATACCTTTTACGTTTAACTATCATAATTAGAATAATTATTGTGTGACAACTTGCTTGATACCTATTGCCCCTGCTAGACTTTCGATTTCAAAAGCATAAGGAGCATATCGTCTTCATTGATTATCTCCTCTGCCCAGCATACTGACTGATGTGAGTCAGGTGCTGTGTGGCCAGCAACTGTTGAAAGTATCAAAATTTGCTTTGATATATTGAGTTAAAGTGAGAGCTGAGCACTCAGGTGGAATGTTCCACAGGCATTAGGAGCTATGGTGAGGAAACAGGATTGTTGAGGTTGGAATCAACAGCTTAGAGTTAGAGTTGGAGCCAAGCATATGAGTGACACTCCAGGGAAAAAGGAAAAAGGAATAAAAATAAGAATCAAGTAGGATGAGCATCCACCCTGGAGAAAAGAAAACAAGGAAGGGTCCCACCAAGGAAATGGGTGGGGAAGAAGCACTTGAACAAATAGGAGAGAAAAAAACCCAAGATAAAGATACTAAGGAAAAGGAAGAAGAGGCTTTCAAGGAGAAAGAGACCAACAGGATCATTGCAGCAGGTGCCTTGTTTCTTGTGTCTTGTTCATTTCTGCCTTGTTTCTTTTTCTGGCTGTGGGCTTGCCTCATTCTCTTCCTTGGACAATTACCAGTATTACATAATACTCTAAAGATTTTCAGTTATTATTCCAGGTCTGTTTTTCAGACTCTTCAGCTGCAATGCTCCCAGAAGCTCACCTTTAGCCCTACTTTACTGCCTTGAGCCTGAAGCCTACCCTATTTCAGAAGTCATCAGTGCAAAAAATAGGTATCTAGTAAGCAATTGCATTGCTGAGGACCTCATACAGAAACAATGGCATTTTATGGCCATAATGTGTAAGGAACTAATGCCTAATTTTCAAACCTGATTTAGACCTTTCCTAGAGCAGGGCAGATAAACATTAATTAGTATGTGGTCAGAGTCTATTCTGGTTTCTTTCCTGCTTGGACAATTAGAATGTGCAACCATGGAAAAAAATGAAAGTTTTGTTGGAAACTGGAGAGACACACACAGAGAAAAGTATATAAATCTTAAGTATTTAATAACTTAGTGAAATTAACATTTTGGGGGATAACCCAGCCTTTTGATATATTTTAAAATCGATATTTCAATGAGACAATGCTAAAATTTTGCTGAAACTTTCCCTAACTGCCCAAGAGATTTGGTCAGAATTTTGTAATTCACAAAACTCTTTTTCATACCTTAATAATTGCTGTTAAATTTACCATGATTTGTCACAGTCGATGGAGTATTTTCTATTCAAGTTCAAATAATTAAATCATCGTGTTTCTCAAGTGAGTCTCTTAGAATGTTGTAAGGTTAATAGAAATAAACATGGGGTTTTAGTTGTTAGATGCTCAGGAAAAGTTCCCACAGACACTGAAAGTGATAATCTTGTTTTAAAAAGAAGGACTTTAGTTATTTATTCTATGAAACTGTGTTGCAGTTTAGTTTTTGCTTTAATGAAGGATAACTTATGGCTTTTATTAAGCTCCTCCTTAGTTAAAATTCATCTACCAAGAGCTGTCCAAGGAACAATTATCTTTAAGTTTCAACATCATAACATGTCCCTGTTTTTGCCTATTGACGTTGAGGGACCAAACCCCCATAGATACTTTTGCCAAATGGCATTGATGCTGCTAAAGAGATTCATAGTAGGAAAGCATTCTGTTGAAACCCACATCTTAATGACTGGAGTCAAGTTTTTGTATTTTGTGGTCTTGTTTTGAAAATATAGACAGTAAAATAAAGCATAAGCCCACTTACGTCACTGTGTCTCTGGACTTTTCAAATGGTATTCTGATCAGTCCATGTCACTGAAAATTATCTTGGTGAATTAGGAGATTTGAATTTTAGAGTCCTACATTTAACTCAGCAATCGTTTACTAATGAAGTAATTTGAGACTTCTTTAAAAACACTATTTTAGGGTGTTAAAAGTTCAAATATTGAGGAGTCAAGATGGCATACTAGGAGGACAGGGAATTCACGTCTCCTCACAACTAGGGCATCTGTCACCAGTGGCGGGCAACAGACACCTAAGGGGACGGGAGGAACGCCCAGCAACCAGGTAGGATGTGGGGCTTGGGGGGAGTGAAGGGGAAGGAGAAGTGGAGGCAGGACAGGACTGGTGCCCCTGAGGGGCAGCTGGGAGAGGGGAAGGGAATGCCACCCCCGAAGGGGGAAATTGGGGAACTACTGGGAGGGCAGAGGATCAAAAGGGAGCATAGCCAGGTTTCCCCTGCCCACTTGGACCCCCAGGAGCCTGCTGAGATCCCAGGCCTGATCCTCTGCCCACCAAGGCCCCCTCCACCGCCCGGGTCCTGAGGGAGTGGGAGGGAGGGAAGGGGGAGCAAAAGAAAAGGCCGGACCTATGGGACCGGCACCCATGAGGGGCGGCTGGGGGAGGGGAGGAGTTCATACACCCAGCGGGACCCACCCACAGTTAGGGGTCCAGTGGCGACGGGGGAGATCCTGGGGGAGACGGTGAGGGAGGAGCACGAAGGAATGGAAGGGAATGGGGCCAGTGCTTTACCTGTCCACTTAGCCACTGGGAAGCCTGTTGGGCTCCTGAGCCTAATCCTGTGCCCTCAGAGCCTCCCTCCTGCCATGCAGAGCCCAAGCCCCGCCCCTACACCACCACTCAGAGCCCTACCTCTATACTCGGAGACCCCCTCCAATGTGCTGGACCTAAACACCACCCACACAACCTCACCCAGGGCCCTACCTCCAAACTCGGGGACTCTGCACTCCACAGGCCCTCCTTTCCACCTGCTGCCTCTCCCTTTCTGCACAGGTCCTAAGCACAGGCCCTGCCCCACGCTTGAACTTCGCCCTGCCTAGATCCGACCCCATTCTCAAACATCACCACCCCTACCTGCCTAGGTCCCACCCCACCCGAAACCCCTCCCCTGCCTAAGTCCCACACCTGCCTAAACTACACCCCAAGAGCAAAGGTTTTTTTTTCTTTTCTTTTCTTTTTTTCTCTTTTAGACTGGGGTTTTGTTTTACCTTGTTGATTCATTGTTGCTGATTCTATTTTTATTTTTCCTAATAAATCTTTTATTTTTCTATTTTTTTTTGTTCATTATACTTTGTTAGTGATGTTTCCTTTTCACTTGTTCCCCCTAACCTCCATCCCCCCGTTTTTTTCTTTTTCTTTTTTCTGTTCTGGTTTTATTTTACATTGTTGCAGTTGTTTCAATTATATTTTATTTTTCCTAATATACTTTTTATCTTTCTAATTTTATTTTGTTTTCTATTCTTTAATGTTGTACTCCCCCTTTTTTTCTTTCTTCCTTTTTTTTTTTTTTTTAACCACACCACAATGCTTGCAGCATCTTAGTTCCCAGACTAGAGGTTGGGCCCAAGCACCTCTGGTGGGAGCTCCAAGTTCAAACTGCTGGACTAACAGAGAAGCTCAGACTCCACAGAATACCAATCAGAGTGAGGCCTCCCAGATGTCCTCATCTCAGCACCAAGACCCAGCTCTATCCAACTGCCTGCAAACTCCAGTGCTGGATGTCTCAGGCCAAACAACCACTGGGACAGGAATACAGCACCACCCATCAAAAAAACAAATGACAAAAAAAATTGTGACAGATGAAGAAGCAAGGTAAAAATCTACAAGACCAAATAAATGAAGACAAAATAGGCAACCTACCTGAAAAAGAATTCAGAGTAATGATAGTAAAGATGATCCAAATTCTGAGAAACAGAATGGATAAAATAAAAGAAACAATTAACAAGGATCTAGAAAAACTAAAGAGCAAACAAACAGTTATGAACAACACAATTACTGGAATTAAAAATACTCTAGAAGAAATCAATAACAGAATAACTGAGGCAGAAGAACAGATAAGTGAGCTGGAAGATAAAATGGCGGAAATAACTACTAAAAGCAGAATAAAGAAAAAAGAATGAAAATAATTGAGCACAGTCTCAGAGACTTCTGGGACAACATTAAACACACGAACATTCAAATTACAGGGGTCCCAGAAGAAGGAAAAAAGAAACGGTCTGACAAAATATTTGAAGAGATTATAGTGGAAAAGTTCCCTAACATGGGAAAGGAAATAGGCAATAAACTCCAGGGAGCACAGACAGTAACATTCAGGATAAACCCAAAGATAAACACGCCAAGACACATATTAATCAAACTATCAAAAATTAAATACAAAGAAAAAATATTGAAAGCAGCATGGGGAAAACAATAAATAATATACAAGGGGATCACCATAACGTTAGCAGCTGATTTTTCAGCACAACCTCTATAAGCCAGAAGAGAGTGGTGGGACATATTTAAAGTGATGAAAGGGAAAGACCTATACCAAGATTACTCTACCCAGGAAGGATCTCATTAAGATTTTAGAGAGAAATTAAAACCTTTACACACAAGCAAAAGTTAAGAGAATTCAGCACCACCAAACCAGCTTTAAAACAACTGCTAAAGGAACTCCTCTAGGCAGGAAACACGAGAGATGGAAAAGACCTACAATAACAAACCCAAAACAATTAAGAGAATGTAAATAGGAACATACATATTGATAGTTACCTTAATCGTGAACGGATTAAATGCTCCAACCAAAACATAGACTGACTCTAGATAGGATCAATAGCAGAATAACTGAGGCAGAAGAACGGATAAGTGACCTGGAAGATAAAGTAGTGGAAATAACTACTGCAGAGCAGAATAAAGAAAAAAGAATGAAAAGAACTGAGGACAGTCTCAGAGACCTCTGGGACAACATTAAACGCACCAACATTCGAATTATAGGGGTTCCAGAAGAAGAAGAAAGAAAGAAAGGGACTGAGAAAATATTTGAAGAGATTATAGTTGAAAACTTCCCTAATATGGGAAAGGAAATAGTTAATCAAGTCCAGGAAGCACAGAGGGTCCCATACAGGATAAATACAAGGAGAAACACGCCAAGACACATATTAATCAAACTGTCAAAAATTAAATACAAAGAAAGCATATTAAAAGCAGCAAGGGAAAAACAACAAATAACACACAAGGGAATCCCCATAAGGTTAACAGCTGATCTCTCAGCAGAAACCCTACAAGCCAGAAGGGAGTGGCAGGACATACTGAAAGTGATGAAGGAGAATAGCCTGCAACCAAGACTACTCTACCCAGCAAGGATCTCATTCACATTTGATGGAGAAATTAAAACCTTTACAGACAAGCAAAAGCTGAGAGAGTTCAGCACCACCAAACCAGCTTTACAACAAATGCTAAAGGAACTTCTCTAGACACGAAACACAAGAGAAGGAAATGACCTATAGTAGCGAACCCAAAACAATATATAAAATGGAAATAGGAACATACATATCAATAATTACCTTAAATGTAAATGGACTAAATGCTCCCACCAAAAGACACAGATTGGCTGAATGGATACAAAAACAAGACCCTTATATATGCTGTCTACAAGAGACCCACTTCAGAACTAGAGACACATACAGACTGAAAGTAAGGGGGTGGAAAAAGATATTCCATGCAAATGGAAACCAAAAGAAAGCTGGAGTAGCAATTCTCATATCAGACAAAATAGACTTTAAAATAAGGACTATTAAAAGGGACAAAGAAGGACACTACATAATGATCAAGGCATCGATCCAAGAAGAAGATATAACAATTGTAAATATTTAGGCACCCAACATAGGAGCACCTCAATACATAAGGCAAATACTAACAACCATAAAAGGGGAGATCAACAGTAACACATTCATAGTAGGGGACTTTAACACCCCACTTTCACCCATGGACAGATCATCCAAAATGAAAATAAATAAGGAAACACAAGCTTTAAATGATACATTAAACAAGATGGACTTAATTGATATTTATAGGACACTCCATCCAAAAACAACAGAATACACATTTTTCTCAAGTGCTCATGGAACATTCTCCAGGATAGATCATATCTTGGGTCACAAATCAAGCCTTGGTAAATTTAAGAAAACTGAAATTGTATCAAGTATCTTTTCCGACCACAACGCCATGAGACTAGATATCAATTACAGGAAAAGATCTGTAAAAAATACAAACACATGGAGGCTAAACAATACACTACTTAATAATGAAGTGATCACTGAAGAAATCAAAGAGGAAATAAAAAAATACCTAGAAACCAATGACAATGGAGACACAACGACCCAAAACCTATGGGATGCAGCAAAAGCAGTTCTAAGGGGAAGTTTATAGCAATACAAGCCCACCTTAAGAAGCAGGAAACATCTCGAATAAACAACCTAACCTTGCACCTCAAGCAATTAGAGAAAGAAGAACAAAAAAACCCCAAAGCTAGCAGAAGGAAAGAAATCATAAAAATCAGATCAGAAATAAATGAAAAAGAAATGAAGGAAACGATAGCAAAGATCAATAAAACTAAAAGCTGGTTCTTTGAGAAAATAAACAAAATAGATAAACCACTAGCCAGACTCATCAAGAAAAAAAGGGAGAAGACTCAAATCAATAGAATTAGAAATGAAAAAGGAGAAGTAACAACTGACACTGCAGAAATAAAAAAAATCATGAGAGATTACTACAAGCAACTCTATGCCAATAAAATGGACAATCTGGAAGAAATGGACAAATTCTTAGAAATGCACAACCTGCCAAGACTGAATCAGGAAGAAATAGAAAATATGAACAGACCAATCACAAGCACTGAAATTGAAACTGTGATTAAAAATCTTCCAACAAACAAAAGCCCAGGACCAGATGGCTTCACAGGTGAATTCTATCAAACGTTTAGAGAAGAGCTAACACCTATCCTTCTCAAACTCTTCCAAAATATAGCAGAGGGAGGAACACTCCCAAATTCCTTCTATGAAGCCACCATCACCTTGATACCAAAACCAGACAAGGATGTCACAAAGAAAGAAAACTACAGGCCAATATCACTGATGAACATAGATGCAAAAATCCTCAACAAAATACTAGCAAACAGAATCCAACAGCACATTAAAAGGATCATACACCATGATCAAGTGGGGTTTATTCCAGGAATGCAAGGATTCTTCAATATACGCAAATCTATCAATGGATAAACCATATTAACAAATTGATGGAGAAAAACCATATGATCATCTCAATAGATGCAGAGAAAGCTTTCGACAAAATTCAACACCCATTTATGATAAAAACCCTCCAGAAAGTAGGCATAGAGGGAACTTTCCTAAACATAATAAAAGTCATATATGACAAGCCCACAGCAAACATCATCCTCAATGGTGAAAAACTGAAAGCATTTCCACTAAGATCAGGAACAAGACAAGGTTGCCCACTCTCACCACTCTTATTCAACATAGTTTTGGAAGTTTTAGCCACAGCAATCAGAGAAGAAAAGGAAATAAAAGGAATCCAAATAGGAAAAGAAGAAGTAAAGCTGTCACTGTTTGCAGATGACATGATACTATACATAGAGAATCCTAAAGATGCTACCAGAAAACTACTAGAGCTAATCAATGAATTTGGTAAAGTAGCAGGATACAAAATTAATGCACAGAAATCTCTGGCATTCCTATATACTAATGATGAAAAATCTGAAAGTGAAATCAAGAAAACACTCCCATTTACCATTGCAACAAAAAGAATAAAATATCTAGGAATAAACCTACCTAAGGATACGAAAGACCTGTATGCAGAAAATTATAAGACACTGATGAAAGAAATTAAAGATGATACAAATAGATGGAGAGATATACCATGTTCTTGGATGGGAAGAATCAACATTGTGAAAATGACTCTACTACCCAAAGCAATCTACAGATTCAATGCAATCCCTATCAAACTACCACTGGCATTTTTCACAGAACTAGAACAAAAAATTTTGCAATTTGTATGGAAACACAAAGACCCCGAATAGCCAAAGCAATCTTGAGAACGAAAAAAGGAGCTGGAGGAATAAGGCTCCCTGACTTCAGACTATATTACAAAGCAACAGTAATCAAGACAGTATGGTACTGGCACAAAAACAGAAAGATAGATCAGTGGAACAGGATAGAAAGCCCAGAGATAAACCCACGCACATATGGACACCTTATCTTTGATAAAGGAGGCAGGAATGTACAGTGGAGAAAGGACAGCCTCTTCAATAAATGGTGCTGGGAAAACTGGACAGATACATGTAAAAGTATGAGATTAGATCACTCCCTAACACCATACACAAAAATAAGCTCAAAATGGATTAAAGACGTAAATGTAAGGCCAGAAACTATCAAACTCTTAGAAGAAAACATAGGAAGAACACTCTATGACATAAATCACAGCAAGATCCTTTCTGACCCACCTCCTAGAGTAATGGAAATAAAAACAAAAATAAACAAATGGGACCTAATGAAACTTCAAAGCTTTTGCACAGCAAAGGAAACCATAACCAAGACCAAAAGACAACCCTCAGAATGGGAGAAAACATTTGCAAATGAAGCAGCTGACAAAGGATTAATCTCCAAAATTTACAAGCAGCTCATGCAGCTCAATAACAAAAAAAAAAACAACCCCATCCAAAAATGGGCAGAAGATCTAAATAGACATTTCTCCAAAGAAGATATACAGAATGCCAACAAACACATGAAAGAATGCTCAACATCATTAATCATTAGAGAAATTCAATTCAAAACTACAATGAGATATCATCTCACACCAGTCAGAATGGCCATCATCAAAAAATCTAGAAACAATAAATGCTGGAGAGGGTGTGGAGAAAAGGGGACAGTCTTGCACTGCTGGTGGGAATGTGAATTGGTTCAGCCACTGTGGAGAACAGTATGGAGGTTCCTTAAAAATCTACAAATAGAATTACCATATGACCCAGCAATCCCACTACTTGGCATATACCCTGAGAAAACCAAAATTCAAAAAGAGTCATGTACCAAAATGTTCATTGCAGCTCTATTTACAATAGCCAGGACATGGAAACAACCTAAGCGCCCATCATCGGATGAATGGATAAAGAAGATGTGGCACATATACACAATGGAATATTACTCAGCCTTAAAAAGAAATGAAATTGAGCTATTTGTAATGAGATGGATAGACCTAGAGTCTGTCATACAGAGTGAAGTAAGTCAGAAAGAAAAAGACAAATACCGTATGCTAACACATATATATGGAATTTAAGGGAAAAAAATGTCATGAAGAACCTAGGGGTAAGATAGGAATAAAGACGCAGACCTACTGGAGAATGGACTTGAGGATATGGGGAGGGGGAAGGGTGAGCTTTGGCAGGGCGAGAGAGAGTCATGGACATATACACACTAACAAACGTAGTAAGGTAGATAGCTAGGGGGAAGCAGCCGCAAGGCACAGGGAGATCATCTCGGTGCTTTGTGACAGCCTGGAAGGGTGGGATGGGGAGAGTGGGAGGGAGGGAGACGCAAGAGGGAAGACATATGGGAACATATGTATATATATAGCTGATTCACTTTGTTATAAAGCAGAAACTAACACACCATTGTAAAGCAATTATACCCCAATAAAGATGTTTAAAAAAAAAAAAAAAAACTTAGACTGGCTGAATGGACACAAAAACAAGACCCATACATATGCTGTCTACAAGAGACCCACTTCAGACCTAGGGACATAGACAGACTAAAAGTGAGAGGATGGGAAATGATATTCCATGCAAATGGAAATCAAAAAAAAGCTGGTGTAGCAAATCTCACATCAGACAAAATAGACTTTAAAATAAAGACTATTACAAGAGACAAAGAAGGACTCTACATAATGATCAAGGGATCAGTCCAAGAAGAAGATATAACCATTGTAAATATTTATGCACCCAACATAGGAGAAAATTAATACATAAGGCAAAAATTAACAGCCATAAAAGGGGAAATTGACAGTAACACAATAATAATAGGGAACTTTAGCACCCCACTTTCACCAATGTACAGATCATCTGAAATGAAAATAAATAAGGAAACACAAGCTTTAAATGACACATTAAACAAGATGGACTTAATTGATACTTATAGGACATTCCATCCAAGAAAAGCAGAATTCATTTTCTTCTCAAGTGCTCATGGAACATTCTTCAGGATAAACCATATCTTGGGTCACAAATCAAGCTTTGGTAAATATAAGAAAATTGAAATCATATCAAATATCTTTTCCAACCACAACACTATGAGACTAGATATCAATTACAGGAAAAAGACTGTAAAAATTACAAACAAATGGAGGCTAAAGAATACATTACTAGATAACCAAGAGATCCCTGAGGAAATCAAAATATACCTAGAAACAAATGACAATGAAAACACGATGACCCAAAACCTATGGGATGCAGCTAAAGCAGTTCTAAGAGGGAAGTTTATAGCAATACAATCCTACCTCTGTAAATAAGAAAAATCTCAAATAAACAACCTAACCTTACACCTAAAGCAATTAGAGAAAGAAGAACAATAAAAACCCAAGGGTTAGCAGAAGGAAAGAAGTCATAAAGATCAGATACGAAATAAATGAAAAAGAAATTAAGGATACAATAGCAAAGGTCAATAAAACTAAAAGCTGTTTCTTTGAGAAGGTAAACAAAATTGATAAAACATTAACCAGACTCATCAGGAAAAAAAGGGAGATGATACAAATCAACAGAATTAGAATTGAAAATGGAGAAATAACAACTGACACTGCAGAATTACAAAGGATCATGAGAGATTACTACAAGCAACTCTATGCCAATAAAATGAACAACCTGGAAGAAATGGACAAATTCTTAGAAAACTACAACCTTCTGAGACTGAACCAGGAACAAATAAAAAATAAAAACAGACAAATCACAAGCATTGAAATTGAAACTGTGATTAAAAATCATCCAACAAACAAAAGCCCAGGACCAGATGGCTTCACAGGCGAATTCTATCCAACATTTAGAGAAGAGCAAACAACTATCTTTCTCAAACTGTTCCAAAATATAGCAGAGGGAGGAACACCCCCAAACTCATTCTGTGAGGCCACCCTCACCCTGATACCAAAACCAAAGATGTCAAAAACAAAGAAAATTAGAGGTCAATATCCCTGATGAACACCGATGCAAAAATCCTCAACAAAATACTAGCAAACAGAATCCAACAGCACATTAAAAGGATCATACACCATGATCAAATGGGTTTTATCCCAGGAAAGCAAGGATTCTTCAATAAGCAAATTAATCCATGTGATACACCATATTAAAAAATTGAAGAATAAAAACCATATGATCATCTCAATAGATAAAGAAAAAGCTTTTGACAAAATTCAACACCCATTTATGATAAAAACTTCCCAGAAAGTAGGCATAGAGGGAACCTACCTCAACATAATAAAGGCCATATATGACAAACCCACAGCCACTATCGTTCTCAATGGTGAAAAAATGAAACCATTTCCTCTAAGATCAGGAACAAGACAAGGTTGTCCACTCACCACTTTTCTTCAACATAGTTTTGTACATTTTAGCCACAGCAACCAGAGATGAAAAATAAATAAAAGGAATCCAATTTGGAAAAGAAATAAAGCTGTCACTGTTTGCAGATGACATGGTACAATATATAGAAAATCCTAAAGATGCTACCAGAAAACTACTAGAGCTAATCAATGAATTTGGTAGAGTAGCAGGATACAAAATTAATGCACAGAAATTTCTTGCATTCCTATACGCTAATGATGAAAAATCTGAAAGAGAAATTAAGGAAATACTCCCATTTACCATTGCAAGTAAAAGAATAAAATACATAGGAATAAACCTACCTAAGGGGACAAAAGACCTGTATACAGAAAACTAGAAGACACTGATGAAAGAAATTAAAGATGATACAAACAGATGGAGAAATATGCCATGCTCTTGGATTGGAAGAATAAACATTGTGAACATAACTCTACTACCCAAAGCAATAATCTACAGATTCAATGCAATCCCTATCTAACTACCAATGGCATTTTTCACAGAACTAGAACAAAAAAATCACAATTTGTATGGAAACACAAAATACACCAAATAGCCAAAACAATCTTGAGAAATAAAAATGGAGCTGGAGGAATCAGGCTCCCAGACTTCAACCTTTATTACAAAGCTACAGTAATCAAGACAGTATGTACTGGCACAAAAACAGAAACATCAATGGAACAGGATAGAAATCCCAGAGATAAACCCACACACATATGGTCACCTTATCTTTGATAAAGAAGGCAAGAGTATACAATGGAGAAAAGACAGCTTCTTCAATAAATGGTGCTGGGAATACTGGACAGCTACATGTAAAAGTATGAGATTAGAACACTCCCTAACACCATACACAAAAATAAGCTCAAAATGGAGTAAAGATCTAAATGTAAGGCCAGAAACTATCAGACTCTTAGAGGAAAACATAGGCAGAACACTCTATGACATAAATCACAGCAGGATCCTTTTTGACCCACCTCCTAGAGAAATGGAAATAAAAACAAAAATAAACAAATGAGACCTAATGAAATTTAAAATCTTTTGCACAGCAAAGGAAACCATAAACAAGACAAAAAGGCAAGCCTCAGAATGGGAGAAAATATTTGGAAATGAATCAACTGACAAAAGATTAATCTCCAAAATATACAAGCAGCTCATGCAGCTCAATATCAAAAAAACAAACAACCCAATCCAAAAATGGGAAGAAGACCTAAACAGACATTTTCCTAAAGAAGATATACAGATTGCCAACAAACACATGAAAAGATGTTCAACATAACTAATCATTAGAGACAGGCAAATCAAAAGTACTATGAGGTATCACCTCACACCAATCAAAATGGCCATCATCCAAAAACCTACAAACAGTAAATGCTGGAGAGGGTGTGGAGAAATGGGAACCCTCTTGCACTGTTGTTGGGAATGTAAATCGGTACAGCCACTATGGAGAACAGTATGGAGGTTCCTTAAAAGACTAAAAATAGAACTACCATATGACCCAGCAATCTCATTACTGGGCATATACCCTGAGAAAACCATAACTGAAAAAGGGTCATGTACCACAATGTTCATTGCAGCACTATTTACAATAGCCAGGATGTGGAAGCAACCTAAGTGTCCATCAACAGATGAATAGATAAAGAAGATGTGGCACATATATACAATGGAATATTACTCAGCCATAGAAAGAAATGAAATTGAGTTATTTGCAGTGAGGTGGATTGACCTAGAATCTGTCATACAGATTGAAGTAAGTCAGAAAGAGAAAAGCAAATACCGTATGCTAACACATATATATGGAATCTAAAAAAAAAAAAAAAAAAAGGTTCTGACGAACCTAGGGGTAGGACAGGAGTAAAGACACCGACGTAGAGAATGGACTTGAGGACACAGGGCTGTGGAAGTGTAAGCGGGGATGAAGTAAGAGATTAGCATTGACATATATACACTACCAAGTGTAAAATAGATAGCTAGTGAGAAGCAGCTTCATGGCACAGGGAGATCAGCTTAGTGCTTTGCGACCTACTAGAGGGTGGGATAAGGAGGGTAGGAGGGAGATGCAAGAGGGAGGGCATATGGGGATATACGTATGCATATAGCTGATTCACTTTGTTTTACAGCAAAAACTAACACTACAGTGTAAAGCAATCACACTCCAATAAAGGTGTTAAAAAAGACACTAATTAATTAATTTAAAAAGTACTTTTTAGAAATTCAATGTTCATGTGTTACACTCTGAAAGTTATTTTAATTTTGCAAAAGCAATCAGATAGAATCCAGCATTTAAAAAAAAATATTGACTATATTCCCTGGTTTGTGCAATACATCTTTGAGGCTATCTTTTTGTAAAATTTATTTATTTTATTTATTGATTTTTGGCTGCGTTGGGTCTTCGTTGCTGCATGTGGCCTTTTTCTCTAGTTGTGATGAGTGGGGGCTACTCTTCCATTTCAGTCTGTGCGCTTCTCATTGCCGTGGCTTCTCTGGTTGAGGAGCATGGGCTCTAGGCATGCAGGCTCAGTAGTTGTGGCTCATGGGCTCTAGAGCACAGACTAAGTAGTTGTGGCACACGGGCTTTGCTGCTCCATGGCATGTGGGATCTTCCCGGACCAGGACTAGAACCTGTGTCTCCTGCATTGGCAGGTGTATTCTTAACAACTGCACCACCAGGGAAGCCTGAGAATTCAGCATTTTAAATTAATTTCCTAAACAAAAAGAAAAATGACCAACATCCCAGTAGAAAATAATGAACAGAGGGCAGAAATAAACAGTATACAGAAAGGAAATGAAATAGCTCTAAAATATATAAAATCATGCTCAACCTCATTTACAATTTAAAAAAGCAATTTAACAATAGATGAAGATACTACTTTTTTCCTAGTATTCAAGTATTGTGAGTCTGTGAGAGACACCCTCATGCATTTCTGTCAGAAATGTAAAATGGTATGACTTTTATAGAGGACAACCTGGTAATAGTTATCCAAGTTAAAAATTGTTCAATTGGATATCTATTTGAAAAACAAACTTTAATCCATACCTTATACCATATAAAACATTACCCAACATAGACTACAACATAAAGCGTAATATTATTAAACTTCTAGAAGAAAACATAGGAGATAATTTTTATGAGGTTAGTTTAGGCAAAGATTTCATAGATATGACACCAAAATCATGATCTATGAAAGAACAAACTGAGGGCTTCCCTGGTGCCGCAGTGGTTAAGAATTCTGCCTGCCAATGCAGGAGATATATGTTTGAGCCCTGGTCTGGGAAGATCGCACATGCTGCAGAGCAGCTAAGCCAGTGTGCCACAACTTCTGAGCCTGCACTCTAGAGTCCCTGAGCCAAAACTACTGAGCCCATGTGCTGCATCTACCGAAGCCCATGTGCCTGGAGCCCATGCTCCACAGCAAGAGAAGCCACTGCAATAAGAAGCCTGCACACCACAACGAAGAGTAACCCCTGCTTGCCACAACTAGTGAAAGCCCACATGCAGGAACGAAGACCCAGTGCAGCCAAAAATAACTGAATAAATAGATTTTTAAAAAGAACAAACTGATACAATGGACTTCATCAAAATTAAAATGTCCTATTCTTTGAAAGATTATGAAGAAGACAAAGCACCCAGTGAAGGGAATATTTTGTAAAACATTTATATAATGAATAACTTGCATACAGAATACATAAAAAACAGTCAAAATTCTGTAAGAACTAACAGCTTCACCAAATAAGATTACAAATAGCAAATAAGTACATTAAAAATGCTCAACATCATTTGAGACCTGGAACCAGACCATATACTGCTGCTGGGAACATAAAATGATACAAATAACTTTGGGAAACAGTTTGGTAGTGTCTTAAAAGTTAGACATACATTGGTTAATCAAGATGGTGGAGTAGGCATACCTAGAACTCAACTACCCCTGTGAACGCATCAAAATTATGTCTATGTGTGGAGTAATTCTCAATGAAACTAACTGGAAACTGGCAGAAAGACTCCTGTATAACTAAGGTTGTAAGAAATACCCACACAGGATTGGATAATAAAGGAAGAAAAGTGGTCAGGTTGGGACCTCCATCCTTCAGAGAGGACTCAGAGTAAAAGGGAGAATGCATGTGTGGAGATCTGCCCTGAGGAGTGAGCTATTTAAGACACATATTGGGTGCCCCACTTCTGGAGTCAGGAACAGGGAAGACCAGCCCCATTGGCTGGTGAGAGGGCAACTTGGACTAACAAGAGGGCTGTGGGAATCCTGAACTCTGCTCATGAGGAGCATACAAGCACTTGCTTGCTACTAAGGCTGAGAAAAGAGGGAAGACTGAGGACTGCTCCAGTGGCTACCTGGTTTCCTATGACTTTCTTGTGTGTGCCCAAATCTGAGCAGAGTGAGAGAGAGTTCAACTATGGGACACAGAAGTGAATTGGACCTGGCACAGTATCTGAGCACAGTGGGGGTGGCCATTGCAGATGCTTGCATGGACAGAGTTTCATGGGTGATCCCAATCTGATAGCATCCAGACAGACAGAACCCATGCTACATACATGATGAGAGCCCACACAGGCCCTGCCTGCCCTGGAGAGCAGCTCCATGAAAGGGTGGGGGCAGTGGAGGCTAAGGGGTCATAAACTGTGGGGAACGAAGGACACTCAGACACAGTGGGTCTGGCATTGCTGGTGGTTGCACAGGCTGCACAACAGAGGCAGACCAGACCTCTGTCTGAGACCAGCCCATGACAGCTCATGCCCTGTCACAAG
This sequence comes from Phocoena phocoena, assembly GCF_963924675.1. NCBI lineage: Eukaryota > Metazoa > Chordata > Mammalia > Artiodactyla > Phocoenidae > Phocoena > Phocoena phocoena. The sequence continues at coordinate 74,123,918 of NC_089229.1, read as the reverse complement.
CCAAGAGCCCACATGGACCTCTCTTACTGCAGCATTGCTACCCTCTGGGTTAAGGGTATTGGTGCTATGATATGAAAGAGCACAAACTTAAAAGGAACAGAGCCAACCCAGACTCAACAATGAGGGCTTTTGTTCCATCAACTTGGTATCCAAACCTGCCCCCGAGAGGGTGGTAATGGCCATTAAACAGAGTGGAAACCCACGTCACATCTAACTAGACCTAGGCTGCCAATTTCTAGCCCCACCCCCTACCAAGGTGATAGCTACAAGCATGCCCTAAGGAAAGATGTGACTTTTGTTCATGTCAAATCCAGCTCTCCCAGCAAAGCCACTGAGCACCTGCAGACTGTATAGGGATGATGCCACATATGAAAATCCCTTCAATAGTGATAAAGGTAATTGTTTTACTTATATTCAAAGAGACAGAAAAAGTTAAGCAAAATGGAAAGAGAGAGAGGAACTGCTCTCAACTGAAAGAGCAAGAGAAAATCCCTGAAAAAAAAAACTAATGAAACAAATAAACAATATTTGAATTAAAGAATTCAAAGCATTACTAACAAGAATGCTAACTGAATTAGGGAAAAGAATAGATAAGCACAGTGAGACTTTTAACAAGGAAAAAAAAAACAAACAAAAAAAGAATGACTCAGAACTGAAGAATACAGTAACTTAAATGAAAAACACAGTAAAAGGAATGAACTGCAGAGCATGTGGTACAGACGAACACACAGATGATCTGGAAGTTTGAATAATGGAACTCACCCAAACAGAACAGCAAAAAAGAAAAGCAAATTTAAAAAATGATAAGAGTTTAAAGGATATTTGGGATAACAGGAAGTGAACCAACATTTGCATTATAGGGCTTCTAGAAGGAATGAGAGAGAGAAGGGAATCAAAAATGTATTTAATGAAATTATGGCTGAAAACTTCCCAAACCTGAAGAAGGAAACAGATATCCAGGTACAGGAAGAACAGAGGGTCCCAAACAAGGTGAACTCAAACAGACCCACACTAATACATATCATAATTAAAATGGCAAATGATAAATATAGAGATTTCTACAGGCAGCAAGAGAAAAACAAAGAGTCATATACAAGGGAATCTCCATAAGGCTATCAGTTGATTTTTCCACAGAAAATCTGCAGGCCAGAAGAGAGTAGCATAATATATTTAAAGTGCTGACAGAGGAAAACCTGCAACTAAGGATATTCTACCAATCAAGATTATCATTTAGAATTGAAGGAAAGCTAAAGAACATCTCAGACAAGCAAAAACTAAGAGGTCATAAATACTACGCTAACCCTAAAAGAAATATTAAATGGTCTTCTCTAAGTGGAAAAGAAAAGGCTACAACAAGAAGTAAATATCTATAGGAAAAGAAAATTTTCACTATGAAAGGCAAATATATAGCAAAGGCTGAGGATTGATCACTTAAGGTAGTATGAAGTTTAAAGACAAGAAATGTAGAATCAAGTATAACTGCAATAATCAGTAAAGGGATAAACATGACAATGTAAAATCAGAAACACAAAATGTGGGGGAAGGGAGTAAAAATATAGATCTTTTGGAATGTGTTTGAACCTAAGGGACTAGGATGTTTTAAAGGATGTTTAAACAAATAGATCTGGTTATAGGTCAACATAATGAACCCCATGGTAATCACAAATCAAAAACTTACACTGTATACGCAAAAGCTAGAAAGAAAGGAACACAAGCATACTACCAAAGAAAATCATCAAACCACAGGGAAGAAACATAATGAAGAAGAAATGAACAGAGAAGAACTACAAAACAAACAGAAAACAAGTAATAAAATGGCAATGAATACATACCTATCAATAATTACTTTAAATGTCAATGGAAAAAAAAAAATGTCAATGGACTAAAATCTCCAAACAAAAGATATAGGATGACTGATTGGGTGAAAAACAAAATCCATCTATATGTTGCTTACAAGACTCATGTGAGAACTAAAGACTCACAGAGACTGAAAGGGAGAGAATGGAAAAAGCCATTATGTGAAAATGGAAATGACAAGAAACTGGGATTAGCAATACTCATATCAGACAAAGTAGACTTTAAAACAAAGTCTTTAACAAAAGACAAAGAGGGGTGTTATATAATGACAAAGGGATCAATACCAGAAGAGGATATTTTACTGGTTAACATATACGGACCCAGAAAGGAGCACCCAAATATATAAAGCAAATATTAGCAAATATAAAGGGAGAAATTGAAAACAATACAAGTAATAGAAGGGGAGTTAACACCCCACTTACATCAATCCACAGATCATCCAGGCAGAAAATCAATAGGCAACAGCAATCTTAGATGACACAATAGGTCAGTTGGACTTAATAGATATCTATAGGACATTCCATCCAAACCAACAGAATACACATTCTTTTCAAGTGCACAAGGAACGTTCTACAGGATTGATAACATGTTATGCCACAAAATATATCTCAACAAATTTGAGAGGACAGTACTTATATCAAGCATTTATTCTGACCACAGTGTATGAAACTAGAAATCAATCACAGGAAGGAAAACGGAAAAGCACAAATGCATGGAGACTAAACACTATGCTACTAGAAAACCAAAGGGCAAATGAAGACGCAAAGAGGAAATCAGAAAATACCTCGAAGCAAATGAAAATGGGATGCAGCAAAAGCAGTTCAAAGAGGGAAGTTTATAGCAATTACATGCTTACCTCAAACAACAAAAAAATCAAATATACAACCTAACCTTCCAACTAAAGGAATTAGGAAAAGAAGAACAATCAAAGCCCAAAGTCAGCAGAAGGAAGGAAAAAATAAAGATCAGAGAGGAATAAATAAAATAGAGACTAAAATATAACAGAAAAGATCAATGAAACTAAGAGCTGGTTATTAGAAAAGATAAACAAATTGGATAAACCTTAACCAGGCTCATCAAGAAGAAAAGAGAAGGGACCCAGACAAATAAAACAAGAAATAAAAGAGGAGAAATACCAGAGAGATACAAAATATCATGAAGGGAAACTATGAACAGTTATTTATTTGTTATGCCAATAAATTGCACAACCAAGAAGAAACTGACAATTTCTAGAAACATACAACCTTCCGAGACTGAATCAGGAGGAAATAGACAATCTGAACAGACTGATCACTAGTAGTGGAATTGAATTTGTAACAAAAAACTCCCAGCAAACAAAAGTTCAACACCAGTTGGCTTCACATGGGAATACAACCAAACATTTAAAGAAGAGCTAATACCTATCATCAAACAATTTAAAAAAATAAAGAGGATGAAACACTCTCAAATTCTTTCTATAAGGCCACCATTACAATATTTTCTTGGATCTGTCTCCTAAGGCAAAATAAATAAAAGAAAAATTAGGAACTTCTCTGGTGGTACAGTGGTTAAGAATCTGCCTGTCAATTCAGGGGACACAGGTTCAAGCCCTGGTCCAGGAAGATCTCACATGCCATGGAGCAACTAAGCCCATGCACCAAAACTACTGAGGCTGCATGCCACAACTACTGAAACCTGTGCACCTAGAGCCTGTGCTCCACAACAAGAGAAGCCACTGCAATGAGAAACCTGTGCACCACAAGGAAGAGTAGCCCCTGCTTGCTACAACCAAAGAGAGCCCATGCACAGCAACACAGCCACAAATAAATAAATAAATAAATTTATTTTAAAAAATAATAAAAGCAAAAATAAACAAATGGGACCAATTTAAACTTAAAAGATTTTGCACATCAAAGGAATGCATTGACAAAATGAAAAGGCAACCAACTGAATGGGAGAAAATATTTGCAAATCATATAACCAACAAGTGGTTAATAGTCAACATACATTAACAGCTTGTACAACTTTATAGCAAAAAAACCCCCAAAGAACCCAATTAAGAAATGAGCAGAAGACCTGAGTAGACATTTCTTCAAAGAAGATATACAGATGGTTAACAGGCACATGAAAAATTGTAAAACATCACTAATCATCAGAGACATGCAAATCAAAACAACCATGACATATCACTTCACACCTGTGAATATGGCTAGCACCAAAATGTCTACAAATAACTGATGTTGGTGAGAATAGGGACAAAAGCATTCCCTAGTACACTGTTGGTGAGATTATAAATTAGTGCAGCCAGTAAGGAAAACATAGGAAGATAAGCTAAAAATAGAACTACCATATGAGCCAGCATTTCCACTGCTGGGAATATATTGGAAGAAAATGAAAACACTATTTCAAAGACATACATGCACCCCAGTGTTCATAGTAGCACTAGTTATAATAGCCAAGATATGTAAGCAACCTAAGTACCCATCAACAGGTAAAGAAACTGTCACACACACACACACACACACACACACACACACACACACACACACACTGGAATATTACTTGGCCATGAAAAAGAATGAAATTCTGCCATTTGCAACAATGTGGATGGACCTAGAGAGTATTATGCTTAGTGAGATAACTCAGAGAAAGAGGATACTGTATGTTATCACTTGTATGTGGAATCTACAAAATAAAACAAACAAATGCATATAACAAAACAGAAAGAGACTCACAGATATAGAAAACAAACAAGTAGATACAAGTGGGGATGGGGTGGGGGTGGGGTGGGGAGGAGCAAGATAGGGGCATGGGATTAAGGGATACAAACTATTGTGTATAAAATAGATAAGCAACAAGGATGTATTGTATAGCAAAGGGAAATATAGCCATTATCTTCTAAGAATTTTAAGGGAAGTATAATCTATATACCATTGAATCAGTATGCTGTACACCTGAACCCAATATAATTATGTGAATCAATTATATTTCAATTTAAAAATATTAATAAGATAGTAAAGTACAAAAAAACAATTTGACCATCAATTTTTTTTTAAGTTAAACATACTCTTACCATATACCATTCTACTACTAGGTATATTCCCACGATATAAACAGCACATATCCATACAAAGATGTATATGTGATGTTCATAGCAACTTTATTTGTAATAGCCAAAAATCAGAAACAAAAGATGAATGAATAAACAAATTATCGTATATCCATACAGTGGGATACTTACTAGCCAACAACAGCCACAAAAAATATGACCAAACCCACCTTGTTTTCCATTTTAGATGTCACTGAAGAGTTCCTCTGTACCCACAAGACTTATTTTCACTCTAGGAAGGATAATTTTCAGTGGTTCCATTAAACATGCAATTCTGACACAAGTATTTCTTTAATTTTCCTGGTTCACTTATAGTACTGTTTTCTGAACAACAGGACTTGTATTGTATTGCCATATCAGTTACAATAGAAGTTTTATTACAGAAAATTATGGTAGAGTAACTATTATGATTCTGAAGTTTTTATTTCAAGTTGCTTATAGGATGGAAATTCTTTCTTCCCAGTAGTTTTTACTTTAATATTGCTTTGGACTTGGGTGTTTGTTTTCTTTAAATTTTGGTCTATTTAAGATTTTGTCCAATGACAGAATGTTTTCTTTTGCTCTAGTTCATATTGTGGCTGAGAAGTTACCAAAGGTATTTGTTTGTTTGTTAGCCTGTGGTGCACACAATAAAAGCAATGAATTATTGATACAGGCAACAACTCGAATAAGTCTCAAAATAATTATGCTTAGTGAAAGAAGCCAGAACAAAAGATTACATACTGCATGATTCTATTTATATATAATTTTAGAAAACATAAACTAGCCCACAGTGAAATACAGCAAATCACTGGTTGCCTAGGAACCGGGAGATGGGTTGGGAATAAGGACAGACAAGGAGAGAATTCAAAGGGGCACAAAAATATTTTGACAGGAGATGGTATGTTCATAATCTTGATTGTGGTCATGGCTTCATGGTTGTATATAAATGTCAAAACATATCAAATTGAACACTTTAATTATGTGTAGTTTATTGTATGTCAAAAATACCTCAATAAAGCTGCTTTAAAAATGCACATACCATTTGCACTGGCAGTTCCAATTCAGAAATCCATTCTATTCTACAGCAATATTTGCAAGTGTGTGAAATTATATTTTCCCAAGGTAATTTATTGCACCATAGTTAATAATACCAAAAGACTGAAAATAAATTAAATGTTCATCAGTAAGGAACTTGATAAATCATGTTTCACAATTGAATATTAGGTAGGCATAATAAAGAATAAGTTCATTTTCTGCTAGTATGGAATAATCTGTAATATATCAAGTAATAAAAAACAGATGCAGAACAGTGTATATCATGCTAACTTTTGTATTTAAAAAATTAAAACTATATTTGCATGTACATATATTTTTATATTTAAAAAGAATCTATGGAAGGATCCACATAAAATTGATACTAGTCATTTGTCTCTAGCGCAGAAAGTAGATGATTTGGAGACAAAAGCATGAGAGACTTTTCATCATATACTCTCTGGGCTTTCCTTGAATTCTGCTCATTACTTTTTCAGATCCACCTTGAGGTAATGCCCAATCTAGCCATCACATTTTATTCCCTTTAAAATTATTTTACTTCTTGTTATATTGCATACCACTACTAATATGCAAAGGGCTGAAGATTAGCAGAACTTTGATTAACATTGCTTTAAAAAATATTTGCGATACTTTTCCTGTGCACTTTCACCTAGTTAAGCAAATCTTTTGATGTAAATAGCCTCTAGCTAAATAAAATAGCAGACCCAAGAGGATAAATGACATCATCAATAACAGAGAGACAACAAGAAGATTTAGGCTAGGGGCTTCCCTGGTGGCGCAGTGGTTGAGAGTCCGCCTGTCGATGCAGGGGACACGGGTTCGTGCCCCGGTCCGGGAAGATGCCACATGCCGCGGAGCGGCTAGGCCCGTGAGCCATGGTCACTGAGCCTGAGCGTCCGGAGCCTGTGCTCCGCAATGGGAGAGGCCACAACCGTGAGAGGCCCGCGTACTGCAAAAAAACAAAACAAACAAAAACACAAAACTCAGTAAAGTGGAGGAAGATTTCATGGCACCAGAAAATTACATCCTCCAAAACTTAGATATAATGACTATTATTGGACCTTGTCACTCAATTAAAGGAAGACAGCTTTTAGCCCCAAATCTTTCTTATGATATACACATTTAGCTGAAACTTTTAATTCTTTATTTAAATATTTAATAAATGTTTCTTAGATCTTTGGGGAAATATTCAAGCAAATTGATTGTACCAACTATCATACATTTTCCACTCTTGGCTGGCATCCTTTCCAACTCCACTGACCACAAAAGCAAGTTGCTTGGAGGTTTGTGTTCACTAACTTCGCTTCTAGCAATTCCTTTCTTTCTGCCTCCTTCTGTTTCTTTTTCATAAATTATTAGTGCCCCTCTATGCCACAGGAATTTAAAAAGCCCGTATGAAACTCTGTTATTTGGGGTGTAGTAGTAGCTCTCCATAGGAGACTCTATTATTCCTACTTATTCTATCTTGTATATATAGGATTGCAAAGCCTTATGTATCTCTATTAGGACATTTTAAAATTAATACAAGTAAACTCATGCTTATCTCAACAATGTCAACAGACATAAAACAAAAATTAGCATTCAATTTGTATAGTAATTGATTCCATGTATATTTAAAATGGCTTACCTTTAACAGGGGCCATTAAAAACATTTTCCATTAATTCTTAGTTTTCTGTTTATGGTGGCAGTAGTGGTAGTGTTAGTGTGCTTGTTTTGAGAAGCATTTCTAGTACAGTTCATTATATTAGCTGGGCAGTTAATTGTTCTAATTACTAAGATTGACAGCTACATTGGGTTTATAAAATTTTTAACAATTCTTGTATATTTTCCTTCTTGAGAAAAGTACTAACATTTAAAGAATTACAGGTTGGAAGGACACAATTTTCTTATTCTCTTCAAAGGACTTCATACTGCCACTTTGTTTGTATAATAGCTATAGCCCCAAAGAGTAAGATATTAGGTAATCGCAATAGTGGGAATGTTAGATACTTCTCCATTGTGAATCCCTTTTCAAAACCTGCTTTTTTTTTCACTCAAGTGGTGTCTCCATGACTCCAGCATCTGCAAGTAAATGCTTATTTTCCAGATGGTTAACAACCATGTAAAATTCCACATAGATAGATTCATTCAAGGAAGCAAACAGTTGTATGTTTTCCAATGCACATAGTCAAACCAGTGGGGGAAAATTTTGTTTTTAAGCATTTAGAAGTTCAAATGAGTCTTCTTCCTATTCTTTAAAACTGAACTGTATCCTGTCCTTCAGTTATTGCAAGAATGAAACATGTCTTCACCCAAAACAAAATGGATGACAAAAAAAATAATGAAGCCAGTTTTCAAGAGACTGTGCTTGTCTATCAGTCAGCTGAAAGTCACCCAAAGCATCTGATTGCTAAGCCCAGGACTTGGCACACAATTATTTATGGTAAATATATTGAATGAATTACAAATGAGAGGTCATTTTTTGTTGTAGAAAAAAACTAGGAAGCAATATATTTTAATCCAGAGAGTTTTCAAAATCTAGAATTTTAATCATAAAGGTGTGTTTCCCTTCATACATGTGTATTATAGGCTACTGAGTGGCATTTTATTTCATTTTTTCATAAATTTATTTATTTATTTATTTTTGTCTGCATTGGGTCTTTGTTGCTGCATGTGGGCTTTCTCTAGTTGCGGTGAGTGGGGGCTACATTTCATTGAGGTGCACAGGCTTCTCATTGTAGTGGCTTCTCTTGTTGTGGAGCACAGGCTCTAGGCACATGGACTTCAGTAGTTGTGGCACGTGGGCTCAGTAGTTGTGGATTGCAGGCTCTAGAGTGCAGGCTCAGTAGTTGTGGCACAGAGGCTTTGTTGCTCAGTAGCATGTGGGATCTTCCCCGACCAGGGCTCGAACCCATGTCCCCTGCATTGGTGGGAGGATTCTTAACCACTGTGCCACCAGGGAAGTCCCTGAATGGCATTTTAGAATGTACACATTAAGCAATTCAGTCTTGAGTGAAATTTACTATATCAAAACACTCCTTAGGCGATGAGATCCAAAGCTGAAGTACACTAAATAATGTTAATAATTAACATCATTTAATCTTCACCAAAACCTTGTGAAGTAGGTATTATTTAAAATAAGTATTACTTATTCCTTTTTTCAGGTAAGAAAGTTGAGACTTAGAGGGGCTCGGTAACTTACCTAGATCATATATCTAGAGTAAGTAGCAGATGGCATCAATCAAATAACTCCAAAGTTTGGATTCTTCTCACTGTAGCACATTATATTCCCTTCCCCCATAGTTAATCCGTTCCTCCTCTGAACTCCCATAGCATTGTTGCTCATAATCATTTAACTCTGCTGATGCTGCATGTTTTGTGTGTCATGTTATCTGTTTACTATTCTGTTAATTTCCATGCTCATTTTTATTGTGCTTTGTCATATTCTTTTGCCTTTGCTCTGTTTACATTTTTCTGACTTTAATGCTTAGTTTATTATTTATCTTTTTTGTATTATAATAAATTATTTAAAACTATACATTTCCCTTTACCACTGCTTTAGCTGCATCCCACAAGTTTGGTTATATAGTACTTTTATAAATTATATAAATATTTTATAAACAGCATTTTCAATTCATCTATAATCAGTTGATTATTTAGGAGCCTATCTTTGTTTTTCCAAAGAGTTTTTCTTTTAACCTTTTTAGTCTTGATTAGTAATTTAATTGCTGTGTTGTCAGGTGACATGGATTATATGATAACAGTTTAGAATTTATGAAAACTTCTTTTATGAAGGGGTTTATCATTTCAAGGGGTTGTCCATAACTCTTTGAACATTATCATAAGAGCCCTTGATAGAACATTTAGTCTGTATCCCACCTTGGACCATAAGGATAAATTGATGAGTCTTCTCCCAAGGATTATTTCTATAACTCAGTTGAAAATTCTTTAATATATCTGCCTTGGTGGAAAGGGAGATTCAGTAAAGAGGAAAAACAACAACATCAAAGCTAGAGGTTATGTCTGTGCAGAATGTAGATTTCAGTTCAAATATGTAACATGTTATTGCTTTATAAATTAAATCAACAGGTATTGAAAGTCTGATTTGAGGTTTATGATGCAATGTAATATCTCCTTTTAGAATAGAAAAAAAGACACTAAAACCAACAAATGAACAAACAAAAATTGGCCACTCCCAAGAGGTTTTGCTTTGTCAAGATATATTCCCATTTTTCAGGCTCTGACTCATGCTTGTTGCATAATGGGAATATGCCCCGATCAAACTGTCTGATCAGCAGATGGCACATGCCTACCTGCTAGTGAGCACAAATAATGAGTAGCCACATTGTCTGCCAATGCCTTTTCTTCCTGCTATTGTGAACAGCTGTGACTGATCTGATTCAGCTTTTTAAATTACTTTTGTTTTCCTAAAGCTATTTTCCCCTTTCTTCTACTTAAAATCTACTTAAGTCAAATAGAAATAAGATTGTTTTTAAAAATAATTAATACTTATCCTTCTTTTATGTTTCCCTAAACTCTATAGTAAAACTATTCCATATGATAAGATTAAGTTAATTGAATCAAGTTAATTTTAAATTCTAAAGAAGAGTTAAATCTCTAATGTGATCATGTAAATTGACAAATTAATTGCCGAAAAATTGACTGAATTTCTTTTTGTAGGTTATTTAGAATAGAACAGAAATTTGATAGCCAAGAACCCTAAGAAAGAATGGACTTCAATGGGTCATTGAATCCTATAAAATTATGTACAAAATATTGTTTGGGGTAGTGATTTTTCTAAGGAGAGATATACTTTTATTATTAAATTCTCTAGGACAAAGAGAACATAAACTAAAAAATAATTGATATAGCAATAGACATATTTTCTTTAAATTACTGTAAATCCTTATATCAACATAAATAACTTGGACACTTTCTCTCCCACACTTCTAGTACTTCTTTAAAATATTACTTTTTATTAACTTTCACTAAATGATTTTATTTTAGAACCAAGTAAATTTAAAGAAACATGAAGTATTTAGCATTTTCCAACTTTGGGTAATTCTTACTGATGTCTCCTGTAACAAATACACAGTAGTTTAACCTTTTTAAATTGGTGTTAAATTTAGCTATCTCTAAATTTCTAAGCACACAACATTTAATTAAATGTTTTATTTTCCAGTTTTATTTAAATAGTTTTCTTGTTTTTTGCTCTCTCACAGTGAGCCAAAATCTTGATTAAAAATACCACACTTAGGACAAAAAACTGAGAAGACCTCCAACAGGAAATCCAAAAAAATAGCATACAAGAAAATTTATATTTAAGGTAGAAAAAAAGCCAATCGCATTTTAGGGAAGTAAGTTTGAGTACCCCTAAATGATAATTTTCTTAATGTTACTGGAGATATGTTCTTTGTAGGTTTAATCTAGATATGGGAGGGAAATTTCAAAGCTCAAACTCAAAGGAAGAATGCAATCAGGAAAAAATGAAGAAATCCTTGCTGTCAGAACAATTGACAAAACCTCTCCCTGGCCTCACATAACTTTCTCTCTCAGAGGAAAGCTTTAACTTGACAGATCTTATGTCACGTTATTTAATTCGAAGTAACCAAAGCTGCCTTTGGTTGATTCCAGCAGGAAATTAATTAACTTCTTCGATATTGAGTAATTTCCAGAATCACTAAGAGCACAAGAGAACCAGTCTCAAAGGCAATGAAGTTAGAAACAATGCCCATAAACCATTTCTACCAATAAATATTAGATGTTGTCCTTGTAGTGTTGTTATTACTAAGACAGGCTAATCAATACTGCCCCTGGTACTGCTCGATTATTGTTCCTGGAAAATTGATCTGCATGCAGCACCATAGTCAAACTTGCTACCTTTGCTAACATTATCAGCAGTTCTTCCACCTCTATTGCTACATCTTCACCATTGCTACCACCACCTATACCACTTACACCATTGCCACCACTAGCAAGGAGAGAATATTTGTCTTTTTCTTGGAGAAACTGGATCAAAAGAAAGACCTCATTTTCTAGATGAAAGGGAGGCTGGGAAAATGAGCATTCATTATTCAGAAATGAGCTATGTTTCCCACCAAATCTCACAAAATGAGAATAATACAAATATAGAAAGGAATAATAGCACTGAGCAGTCAAAAAATATTCAATGAGGTTCTTCTCCTACTAAAACTTCTAAATATGTATTTGGACACATACATCTATATGTATAATTACATATAATACAAAACAACTATGCCTTGCACATCAAATACACACTCATTACCACCACAAAGACTTATTAGTTATCACATACTGTTTCAAGATCTCTAGAGGATGCCCATGCCTTTTTTTATTCCAACATAATTCTGTCTCAATAATCTTTAAAATATAGACTAACATATAATAATATGAGAGATACAGAGAGAGAGAGAAAAAGAAAGAAAAATGGTAATTAGTTTGTAGTGTGTGTGTGTGTGTGTGTGTGTGTACATGTAATCCTGCAAGAAGAACAATATGAGTATACCCTTCTTTGTATCTACAACTGGTTATAAGGCTATAGTTGGTATTTATGACCTCTATATCTCATTAACCATCCCATTTACTGATTCCCTATCCTTCAGCTAATACCTAATCTGGCCTGGGTTCTTTGTCTAAGTTTTTTATCTTAACCACACCCTGGAAGTCCTTCCTCTATGGTATTGCTCTTTATTCCATTTAATGAACATGGATGTATCAGAGACCTTCTGGCATCTATCTACTACTCCTTTCTGTCTCCTTTGTGTAGTAGTAAATCTCTTTCCTTTTGAGAGGCTAAATTATCCAAGCCAGTTGTGTATTTTTACCTCTCATTAAGTGGCAATATGAGCCTAAAATTGCCAGGCAGAAATTTCAGTTCAATGGAACTGTTATAGTATCTCCATGAAAGAATTTCCCTGGATATATTCAAACCTGTGAACAAGAATGCAGTGTTGTATACATAAGAAGTAAATACCATGAATATGAAAGAAAATGCATAATTCAATGAATTCAGAGCATTAAAGCCATCCTATAAGAGAGCACTACAACATCATAAGAATTTGACTCCCAGCTGTAACTGAGTTTTCTCAGTTTTTTAAGACAAACTGCTTCTCAGTGTTAAAGTATATGGTAAACGCAGGAAATCCCAGGCAAATCAGCTCATTGCACCACAAATATGTATCTTATGAATATTGATTGACTGAATAGCCTCAAAAAGCAAGATAATATCATCCATCCTGCTGGTAGACACAGATCCTAATTCAACAGAACAATTACTGTGTTGACTAGTTGAAAGCATTCTTGCCTTAAGTGCTAACACAGCCAAACCTTAATTACTGTCATGGAATACCATATAACATGCTTCTATCCAAGGAATGTATCTTCATTATTATGAAGTAGAGGCTAGAGACACAGGGACAGGAATCAAACCTGAATGAATTCAAACTTTTGGATCTTGGACTTGTGTTCTCATGATGCTATATAAGCCCCAAGAAAATTAAATGCTTACCTAGGGAGAGAGGACAGGAGGAGAATACAAAACATTGATTGAGCTTACCCTAAAGGGTAAACTCAAGAATAGTCTTCCACTACTGGCTAGAATAGGGACTTAAGACTGTGAGTAAGCTCAGTTTGAGGGGGATATGAGTCTCATAGAGTGAGAAATCTGTCCCTTATCTGCATTAGCAGTTTAGAATGATACCTTCTTAACAAACCTCTTCCAATCATGCTCTTATATATTTAGTCAGTTTCAAATGCCAAATTTAAATGATCATCAATTAAAACTCCCCCTGTATGTGGAAAGGCAATATTAAACTCTCACTAGACTGAATTAATTTCTGGAGGCAAGGGACCATGTCTTATTCACTTCTCTATTTCCTCTCAGCACCTTTGATAGTAAACTTAGCTCAGAAATAAATACTAAACAGTGCTTAATGAATGAATAAATAAATTAAGGAAGAAACACATTAGCAGATTGAGTCTGTTAGTTGTGCAATGTCAACAGTAATGAACTGTTCCATTTCCCCCATTATTTTACACACAAACACTTACTCCGAAAAAATTAAGCTGACTACAATTAAGAACATTTCTAAAATTAAACTAGAAGTCAGTAGACTCCCTTTCTCCTCAGTTTCTAAGTTACTCATTGTTCTAAGTCAGGAATTTAGACCAGAAAATGTAACCTTATCGGCCACTTGGCAGAAAAAGCTAATATCACAAGACTAGTGTTCTGAAATGGTACCCAAGTGACCCATAAATTCTGAAGCCAGGGACCACTCGCTTCATGTCTTCCTTACTTCCTACTTTGATTTTTGGTATTAAGTATCACTGTGTAACTATGCCTAAAATTAGATAGAAAGAGCCTTGTTCCAAGACTTGCTTTTCTTGCAATATGGTGACTTGAAAAGTTTTATTCACTGTGCCCTTTTACACAGTTTCTACCAAGTAATTGTAGGAAATAACACAGGACATTTTCTCTAGCTGAAAAGCAGGAAATGTTAATACAGAGGGTTTGCATGGAGAATACGTCTTTAGAAAAATATATTTCCTATTATATTTCATGTTATGAAACTTGCTCTAGAGGACTCCATGCAATTGACTCAAGGAATTTAACAAATAAGGAGGAAATTGAGCTAAACTTAATTTTTAAGTCAGAACATGAACATGTGTTTCTATCGCAATGCACTAAACAGGAGGTAGAGAAATATTGTGTAAGTGCCATAGGGGTAGCTGTTGATGATGAGGTATCATAAAACATAATAGACTCAAAATACTGTGTCCTCACCTACCTTAAGACACAAAGGTGTTTTCCCCCCAGAGCCCATAAGCAGCTACAATTCTCCAGAATAAGTAGACACAGAACATTTAAGAATACAAAAAGTTGGTCTTTAAAGCATTGCATTTTTCTAGGTTTCAATGGTATAAATGAACTCAAGTACCACAGGATGTAAATATCAATCACTCCTCCACAACCTCTCTCTTTGTTTCCATTGGAAGTCATTAATTAACACATCTTAGAGAACTTTCATGACTCAGAATCTAAGGAGAGTCCCCAAAACTATTATTTGGTGGAAGGGCTAGGAAAATCGAACAATTGTCATAGCAAGAAGAATTAGTAATCCATCCATTTACGGGAAAAAAATCTAAACAAGTAATAAATTTGTCTTGCCATTACAACATTATAAATTTATGACAAAAATCAGCCTATAATATTAGCAGAAAAAGTATTACTTCTTTAATCATGAAATTACCAATTTCAAAAAGTATTTCTAAGGTATTATAGATAAGTTCAACTATGGGAATATCTACATGAAACCAAAAACCCTAATATTTGTCTTTGTAACAGGATCTTGAGGAAAAGATCAAAGCTGGAGACCTATATTTAGGAAACTTCTGCCTAAAACTTGTAAGCAATTTTTTACAAATATTAGCTATTAGATTACCTTCAGTGCAAGTTCAATATCTATCTCTACTCTCCTTTGGTTTGTACCATTTCCTTCACCTGAATTGCCTATGTCCATCTATCAAAATCCTATCATTGTTTTATCTCCCATCTCAAATGTAACTTCCTCCATATCTTCCCCAGTGTCTAACATAGAACTAGACACAAACACATCTTTTAAATGTACTCTCAGCTCTTTCAACACTATATTTTTACATCTTACATAATAATTATCATGCATTCTTTCAAGACAATCCCCTTGCAGTTTCCTCATCATGAATCTCTTCGGTTCTTCAGATACTTCTTTTTCCTCTTGTCTCTCTTCATCCTTTCTCTGGGCCTCCAATTCCATCAGGTCTTCATTAGTAAACTCCTCGTGCTGCACAGCAAGGAGTTCAATGAAGTCGTCCTCACAGATCTAGCTCCAGCTTCTAGCTGAGGGTCTCTAAGTTGCTGAAGACCTCTTTGTACTCTCTCTTCATCCACCTTCTCAAATCCATGAAAATTGTGAACAAACTGCAAGCAAAAGTTCTTCCAAACCCCATTCATGGTGATGGCCGTAACCTCATGCCAAGAAAAGTCAATGTTTTTTATGGCATTATAGATGTTATAGTTCTTCCAAAATTGTTGCAAGGTTGTTCCTGACTCACCACTCACCTTTACTGTCTGACAAAAAGTATGATGTAAATAATATTTCTTGAAAGTTCCTATAACTCCCTGGCTCATAGGTTGGATGAGTGACTTAGTATTCGGTGGCATTGAGATGAAAGTCATCCATGAATGGAGGGTTACCCGGTACATTGTCAAGCAGCAAAAGAATGTTGAATAGGATGTCCTTCTTGAAGCAATATTTCTTTACTTCCAGGAGAGAGTAATGGGAAAACCAGCCCTAGAAAATGGCCTGTGTAACCCAGGCTTTGGGGTTACTCTTCCACACAAAGGAAGAGAGCTCTTGCTATGTTTTTAAGGACTCTTGGGTTCTCTGAATGAAAAACTAAGAGAAACTTCAGCTTCATATTGCCAGATGCATTGCCACCAAACAACAGAGTTAGCCTATCCTTTGCTGCTTTATAGCCTGGCATCAACGTTTCCTCCTTACTGATATAACTTCGGTCTGGCATCCTCTTTCTGTACAGTCCTGTCTCACCCACATTAAAAAACCTTGTTGGGTAAATACGTGCCTTCATCAATAATTTCTCGAAGGGTTTCAGGAAATTCCCGGGCAGCTACCGTATCTGCACTTGCTGCCTCACCACTTACTATTACATTGTGAAGGTTGGCTCTACCTTGAACCGATGAAACCAGCCATGGCTGGCATTAAAAGATGTACCCTCTGATTCTTCGCCATGTTTCTTCTTCAAGTCTTCATAAAGCCTTTTATCTTTCTCTTAGATCAGCATTATGCTGAGGGGGACTCGATGCTGATGCTGATCCTGCATCCACACACTGAGAAGTTTCTCCATTTCCTCCATCACTTTTCCACACTTCTTCGATATTATTGTCATCATTTGCACAGCAGACTTCACATGTTCCATGATCTTGTCCTTATTCTTTAGAATCATGCTGATGGTTGAACTATTTATATTATAAGAATGAGCAACGTCTACTGTGTGTTCACCTCGCTCCACTCTTTCAATTATTTTCATTTTTGTTTCCAGTGTTATTGCTTGGCACTTCTCAGCAGTACCAGCTACATCACCACTGCTTTTACACCTGTTCTGGACATCCTAGGCTTGAAATAAAGATACTGTACTAATGTACTCTATACAGTACTCTACAGTAAAGTACACAAAAGCACAACCACTTGTAGAGGACGCACACACATGACAATGTATGCCAGACACGTGAACTAACTTACATAATTGAGCATACGAATGCATGTTCCTATCTTTGAAAGTTAACAACTTGAAGATTCGAAAGCAGGGGACTTACTGTAATAACTTATAGCAATTCCAACTCAAGATGTCTAAAGGAAGATTTACCAGCATAATAAAAATACTAATTCCTTGAGCATTTACTACATTATTGAGTAAGTGTAATGTAAGACTAACTTAATACTTACACAACACATGAGGTGGGTATTATTAGCTGCAATTTCTGAAAGGCACTGAAATTTAGCAAGGTTGATAATATAACTTGCCTTACTGTGTGAAGTTTGTAAGTTGTGAAACCAGCTATCAAACCAAGCCTATATCTTTGAATCTCATTCTCTTAAAGGAATGCATTACATTTTCTTGAAAACCACTTACTCAAAGTAATTTTTGTAAGCCACAGTTATTACTCCCCATTGATTGTAGAATACAGTCCAATATGTCTTAGCATTACATATAAAGCATTTTTTTAAACTCTGGCCTACTGTATCATAACCACACCCCTTTAACAATTTTATTTCAGCCATACTAAACAATGTACATTTTCATACTAGTCCTGAGTTTTTCTCATTTAATCACTCTTTCTGCTATACTCCTTGTCTTATCTAGCTAATTCTCACCTGTATGTCAGATTTCACCTTAGAAATCACACATTTAAAAATATGAAGATATTAAAAAAAAGAGTTGTAAAAATTTCGGGAAAATCAACATTGTGAAATCACTGAATTCAGTCAACAATACAAATAACATCTGGGGGATGGGGAAGAATGAGAAGAATACTACTTTAAAACACATTAATCTAAAAATAATGTACTGAAAGAAAATTATATCCATAACACATTAATGGAATTTCAGGAAAATGAGTTTGTGGAAATGTAAAAAGTGATATATTAAAAATTTAGGGCTTCCCTGGTGGCACAGTGGTTGAGAGTCCGTCTGCCGATGCAGAGGACACGGGTTCGTGCCCTGGTCTGGGAAGATTCTACGTGCCGTGGAGTGGCTGGGCCCGTGAGCCATGGCCGCTGAGCCTGCACGTCCGGAGCCTGTGCTCCTCAACAGGAGAGACCACAACAGTGAGAGGCCCGCATACCACAAAAAAAAAAAAATTAAAAATTTAGCAAATGGACATAATAGCAGTATAAATGTAGCTAAAGATTACATTATTAACTACAGGTAACGGTATTCCCTCAGAGTGAAGTTTAAAACATAACTTCAGTTTTGTTATACCATTTAAAAAGTAACAAATATCTTGTATTATTTTATATACAGTTAGTTTACATTTAACCATTGTCTTTTAGTGTTTTCTTTAGTTTCTTTAGTGCATCAGGAAACAAAACAGGCATATATTTTAGTTATTTGATAAACCTCTTAGGTCTGTTTTATTCTCAAGTTTTCTCTTCCCTATTTTTCCTTGTGATTTATTTTCTGGAGAGGTGTTATTGTGTTTTAAAGAACTGTGTTGTTTGTCCTGAAGAGTTTATTACAGTCATTATTTTGCTGAGTACATCTCTGCTTTGCCTATTAACATAATCTTCTATCCCCTGTATTTCTTAGAAATTGGTAGTTAGATTAGTGGCTCATTCCCTCATTAAATATTTAGTTACTCTGAGGTACAGTTTGTATAAGAAAGGCATGATAACATTGTTCCCTTTGTTGGTTTCTAAACAATGATTTCCTTAGTAATCTCAAAGTTAACAAATTATTTTTTGGTACTATTATGAACATATAGATTTAAACACATTCTTGTTTAAAGCCATTTGAAGATACTACTTTTGTTGGTAACAACTTTTTCTCATCTTTGGTCTATGAGACTATTCAACATGGCTCCTGAGTGCTTTTTTGACATGACTCTTTGATAGCTTCTTGCTTTGTGGTATGAAAAGATGTTTTAGGTTCATCTTATACATTTCCTTGTTCCAGAACTAGAATAAACATGATAAAAACTATCTAAAAGCTCTGGGAATAAAACTATCGAGTTTGACTGAAAAGTACAAAAGGAACCTCAACTAAATAGATATATTTTACTTTAGCCAATAAATTAAAACCAAATTTATGAAATTACTGTGTAAATTCAAAGCAATTATGTAATATGCCAGCAAGAACTTGGAATTCTAAAGTTTAAAAGAACAGGGAATGTGCATTAATAGCCAAATCTTTGGAAAATTGTTCAAAAAATGTATATTATACATATGATTGTATCATATATTGCAAATTATATATATTTGATATGTACCAATAATATATGTTAAAATATATGAAAGTCTTTACTAATTAAATGCAAACAAAAATATCACTGTTTTGCCAGAAGAATTAGTAAAAAGGAAAAAAATGTTTTAATGGAAATACAGCTTTATGATAAAATTGAAAATTCAAATCAATGGGAAAAGCATAGTTTATCTAATTTATCTAATAAATGCTCCTAATGGAATTAACAATCAAGTTGGAATAAATAATCCCTACCTCACACCATATTCAAAAAAATTTCAAACGGATTACAAGTCAAAATATATAAAACAAGTGTATAACACTACTAGAAGAAGACATTTTAAAAATCAAAGTATACATATACATTTTTTTAATGCTGATGTTTGGGGGGCTTTCCTAGCAAGAAACAATATTATATACACTAGAAAGTTACACAAAAATCAAAACTTCTCTATGTCAATGGATTTTATAATCAAAATTAAAGACAAGCAAATGACTGAAAGATAATATCTGAAATTAATATAATAGAGAAAATAATATCAGTTGTATATTGTCTACAAAAAAATTTATTTTAAATATAAAAGAATAGAGAGAGAGCTTCCTTGGTGGTGCAGTGGTTGAGAGTCTGCCTGCCGATGCAGGGGACATGGGTTTGTGCCCCGGTCCGGGAAGATCCCACATGCCGTGGACGGCTAGGACTGTGAGCCATGGCCACTGAGCCTGTGTGTCCAGAGTCCGTGTTCCGCAACGGGAGAGGCCACAATAGTGAGAGGCCCGTGTACTGCAAAAAAAAAAAAAGAATAGAGAAAACAAATTACAAAATAAATAGATATGGTCCATAAATCTGTAAATGACATTTAGACTATCTAGGAAGTAGAGAAATAAATGAGTTACTACTTTTTATACATAAAATTGAATTAAATTCAGTGGGTTGATAATAACTATTATCACCATGAATATGGGGAAATGGGCCCTGAAACTCACTGCCAGTGAGACAGTAATTTGTATAGCCTTTTTGAGGGAAATATAGTAATACTGAATACAACTTTAGAGAAAATCATTGGCTGAATAATTCCACATTTGGGAATTTATCCTATAGATATAGGCATGTAACCTACATGCAACAAAGTTACATGTACAGCATATGTACCATAATACTGTTTGCCATACAAACACTGAAAACAACTTAAATATCTGACAGTAAGGGAATAACTAAATTATAGTGCATCCATACTATTTATTAAAATATGTGGCTAAATAGAGCAAAGAAATCTATAGCAGCTTGCAGAGAATTATATGCTAATCATTACTGTTAAGGAGAAAAAGCAAGCCACTGGAAAAATATATAGAATGCTCCCAGTTAAGTACTTTTTAAAACTGTATATATGTGTGAATACTCATATAGATATAAACCCATAGAAAAATCTGAATGGATACACACTAAACTGTATACAGTGGATATTTTCAAGGAGAATAGTTTATGGAGAGGTAGGATTTCCTTTTTAGCTCTTTGTACTTACCGAGTTTTTTCTTCACAAGTAGTATGCATCTTGAGTAATTAGAAAAAGAAATATTTCCTCATGATAAAATTGTTTTGAGATGAAGTTTTCAATTATTTTACAGCTTCAGTTTGGCTAGGACTGAAGGAAGAAGATGTATGCTTTATGATTTATAGTAATCAAACATTATCTGGATGCCCAAAAGTAATTATTTACTGAAAATTAGAAAGTAAAAGAAATAGAATATGTTATATGGCCTCATAAGATTCTGCACTCTGCACCCATATTTACTCTGAAAGAGATCTGCATCCACATCAGATTCCTTTGAGAGTCCAAGGAAAAGAAAATATCTTTTTTCCAAGGAGAAAAATACAAAGGGACACACACACACACACACACACACACACACACACACAGATATTTCTTGCTGAGATATGAGTTCAATGATCTCCATTCTAGAAACTGCTATTATGGAAATTACTGTGCCTTGGACAAGTCACTTAATTTCTCCTAGCTTCCATTTTCTCAATAGTAAGATAAACAAAGAGAGGCAGAGAGAGAGATAAAAGAAGGAGAAGGAGGAGGAGAGAGAGGAGGAAAAAGAAGAGAAAGAAGAGGAGGAAGAAAAAGAATTGCTTTTTTCCCTTAGAGATTTTTTTTTAATATGGAGTTTATTATAAAATTTTAAAATATAAAATACATGAAGAATAGTATAATAAAACCCCACATACCCATCACCTACCTTATGTATTTACCTACTCAAAGCCAATTTTGTTTCATTAGTATCTAATTCCCTTCCAATCTTCCTCTAGATTATTTTGAAGCAGATCCCAGACATCATACAATTGCATCTATAAATACTTCAGCATGTAGATTTAAATGATGAATCAAGTATAAAATCATAATCACAAAACCAACATCTCACCTAAAAAGTTAATCACATCTCTCGTTATTATTAAATATCCAATCAGAGTTCACATTTCCCTGATAATTTTGTTTTTCACAATTTTTTATGTTTATTTGATTGAATCAGATCAAAATAAAGACCACAGATGGCAATTTTTTGGTATATCTATTAAATTTATTTTAACGTAGATTCCCTTCCCTCAATCATCCTCCTCCCACACTCACAACTTGCTTATGGTAGAAACTATGCTGTTTGTCTTATAAGTTTACCACAGTCTGAATTTTATTGATGACATGTCTGTTGTGTCAATTACTAAGCTTCTCTGTTCCTTATATTTCCTGTAAATTGATGGTTAGACCTAAAGGCTTGATAAGATTCAGATTCAATTGTTTGGAAAAATTACTATATACATGGTATTATTTGCTGCTATCAGGAGCTACATAGTTTCTTGTTGTCTACCTTGTGATCTGAGTCTCCATTCAGGTTCACTGCCTAGACTCTTTGACATGTACAGTCCTGAAAAAATTTAAGGTTTTATGTTGTAAAATTTGTTTTCACAAGTTGACGGCTTAGTACTAGTCTCTCCATTTTACTGTGGAAACATCTATGACTCAGATGTGTGAATAGTAGAGCCAAGATGAACCTAAACAACTCCATCCATCTCACTAAAATGCCAAAAATATTATTACCCCACTCTCACTCTATTCCTCCATACACACAGTTATTTTTCTTTTAGAAAAAAAAATTTTTGCACTTATTTAGGTATAAGGAATTTTATGCTTATCCCCAAACTAATTTGCTGGTGGTGTGGTGGTAGGAGCAGGGGGAACAGGTATATTCTGTCTTATATGGAAGAAAAGATGCACAGGTAATTTCTTATTACCTGTGGTAATATGTGGTAAGCACATGTATGTGCTTATTCTTACATCCCTTTAAACCATGTGTATCAGTCACAGCAATAAATGTAAGTAATAAGATAAAACAAAAGGAAGAAAAATATCCTACAACTGTGTCTATCTCAGTGTGGCTTCAATGAAGGACAGAGCAAAGTTATAGATCCTCTAAAGACCAATAACAAATATTTGGGGTATACTAGTAAAAAAATAAATTATATTATTTCCAATTAAATTATGTTGGAATTAACACATAGAGTATCAGATCTACCATTCATCAGAAGAGAGTGACAAGTATGATTACTCTCTTTTCATTTTTGCTTTAAATTTTCATTTATTTATTCAGTAACTTACCTAACAAACAGGTATCGGGTGTCTACTATTGTAGTAGATATTTTGCCAGGAGATTTACATAAATAATAAACAAAATTAATAATCTAGAAAGTAAAACAGCCAAACAACCACAGAGATAATCCTTAAATTATAAGGAGAGGCAAACGACGTTATAAGAGAATATACTGGAGAACTTGACCTAGACTGGAGGATCAGAGACTGTTTTCCTGTATAAGAGGGAAGCCAAATTGGCACAGGTTGTGCAGTGAATAGAAAATAAGGAAAAATAAACATCTCTTTTCAAAAGTTTCCTGTAAAGGGGAGGAGAAAGTAAAATCTGAGTTGAAGGATGACGGATGAGTTAAACAGATAATATGGTGAGGGAACAGAAAGTGCATTCCAGTGAGCATAAAAACACTGGGCAAAAGTCCTAGATCCACAAAAAGGAATCATGTGATGGTGGCTGGAGTATTTTTAAATTATGGGATGGAATATGAGATGAAACTGGAGAGTTAGAGAGTGACAGGATCAATCAGGCATTATGTTGTCTGACTATATATCCCAGCTTTCACTGATTATTCCAGGATTATGTAAGTATTTCTAACATATCTATTAATAGTTCCCCCTTTCACTTTAAAAAGTGTCCCATTTTGGACACTTATTAGCTATATAGTACCCCTATTTACCCTATTTATAGGCCATCCTACAAAATTTATCCTAAGAACAACTGAAAATGTTTAACCAAATAAGTAGCATGATCAAACTTGATTGTAAAAAAAAAAAACATCATTCTGGCTTTAACAATTGGATTGTGTTGTATAGGGTACAAGATTTTAGAGGACAGTTAGTGGTTCTTGAAGAAGTTCAGGCAAGAGTTGAAAATGAGTTTGACAAAAGGGTTGCTTACACATAAAGAGCTGGATTGATTTGAGGGATATTTAGGATACTAGATAGAGAGAATTGGTGATATATTGAAAATGGGTATCAGAGATAAGGTGGAAGCATTATTAAGGATTGATATCCAGGTTTTCTTTTTCTGTGTGTTGTGTGATGCTACAAAGTTGTGGTACAAAAATAGATAAAGAAGGAGTGTGACCAAGATGGAGGAATAGGAAGAGGCTGAGCTCACCTCCTCCCACAGGCACAACAAAATTACAACTATTTACAGAGCAACTATTTAATAGAATTACCTGAAGACTAGCTGAAAATATTTTCCACAAGTAAAGATACAAAGAAGGAACCAAAATAAGATGGGTAGGAGGAGCAGAGATATGGTATAATCAAAACCCATGCCACTGGGTAGAAGACCTATAAATAGGAGGATTATCACAACCGCAGAGGTTCTCACCAAGGAGCAAGGGATTCAAGCTCCACAATGGGCTCCCCAGCCACGGAGTCCTGCACCAGGAAGTTGAGTTCCCAGGAGGCTTGGCTTTGAAAGTCAGCAGGGCTTGCCTACCAGAAAGATGGATGGTTATAAGAAACAGAGACTCTGCTTTTAAAGGATACTCACAAAACCTCACACACTCCTAGTCCTAGTGCAGAGGCAGTGATTTGACAAGAGCCTGAGTCAGACCCATTTGCTGATCTTAGAGAGCTTCCCAGAGAGTCAGAAGGCAACTAGGACTCTCCCTTTGGACATAGATACTGGCAACATTCATTTTTGGGAATTCATTTTACCAGGAGAACACTAAAGCTGGCAAATGCCATTTAGGAGTCCACCCTGTAGCCACCTAGACCAGGTCCTTACCTGCCCACCAGCAGGCTGGTACCAGCCCTGGGAACAACTGGGTCCCATGGTTAGCCACATTGGCATCCACACTCTCCATCTGCAGGTGGGCACCAGCCCCAGGTCCCCCAGATTGTGCAGCCAGCCATGCTGGAACCTGGTCCCCAAGCACAAGTGGACTGGCAGCTACCACACAAAGCAGGGCCTGGTAGCCAACTGGGTCAGGGCCCAGCCCCACCTACCAGTAGTCAGCCCCACCACAAGAGAAAGGCCCACGCAACCCATGTAGGGGCATCTCTAGAGCATATAGCTCTGATACTAGAGGAGAGTATGCTGCTGGCTCCATGGGACACCTCCTACATTAGGCCACTTCTCCAAGATTAGGAAACATAACTGACCTAACAATTATATATAAATAAGCATAGAGAATTAGGCAAAATGAGGAGACAAGGAATATGTTCCAAATGAAGGAACAAGACAAAACTTCAGAAGAAGAACTAAGCAAGACAAAGATAAGCAATCTACTTGATAAAGAGTTCAAAGTAATGACCACAAAGATACTCAACAAATTTGGAAGAAGAATGATGAACACAGTGAGAAGTTTAACAAAGAGTTAGAAAATATAAAGAAGAACCAAACAGACCTGAAGAACACAATAAATGAAACTAAAAAAAAAGACATTAGAAGGAATCAACAGTAGATTAGATGATACAGATAAATGTATCAATGAACTGGAAGATAGGGTAGTGGAAATCACACAAGCGGAATAAAAAAAAGGAAAAAAATTTAAAGATAATTTAAGAGACTTCTGGGAAAACATAATGTACTGACTTGCATTATAGGGGTGCCAGGTGGAGAAGAGAAAGAGAAAGGGGCAGAGAACTTATTTGAAGAAATAATAGCTAGAAACTTCCCTAACCTGGACAAGGAAGCAGAAATTCAGGCCTAAGAAGCACAGAGATTCCCAAACAAGATGAATCCAAAGAGGTCCAAACAAGACACATTAAAATTAAAATGGCAAAAATTAAAGATAAAGAGAGAATCTTAAAAACAGCAAGAGAAAAGTAACTAGTTACATATGAGGAAACTCCTATATGTAAGTAGGCCAGAAGGAAGTGTCACAATATATTCAAACTGATGAAAGGAAAACTTACAACCAAGAATACTGTATCTTAAAAGGCTATCATTCAGATTTGAGGGAGAGAGCAAGTGTTTTACAGACAAGCAAAAACTAAGAGTTCACCACCATTAAGGCAGACTTACAAGAAATGTTAAACGGACTTCTCTAAGTGAAAAATAAAAGACCACAACTAGAAATATGAAAATTATTAAAGGAAAAATCTCATTAGTAAAGGCAAACATACAGTAAGAGTAATAGATTCACCATTTGTAAAGCTATTAGGAATGTTAAAAGACAAAAGTAGTAAAATCATCTATATCCACAGCAAGGAAACTATCAGCAAAACTAAAAGACACCCCATTAAATGGGAGAAGGTATTTATAAACAATATATCTGATAAAAGGGTTTGTATCTAAATATGCCAAGAAGTCATACAAATCAACATTAAAAAAACAAACAATGCAATTAAAAAATGGGCAGAGGACCTGCATAGACATTTTTCCAAAAAAGACACACAGATGGCCAAAAGACATATGAAAAGATGCTCAACTTTACTAATCATCAGGGAAATGCAAATCGAAATCACAATGAGATTTCATCTCACATCTGTTAGAATGACTATCATCAAAAAGACAACAAATAACAAGTGTTGGCAAGGATGTGGAGAAAAGGGAACATTTGTGCAATGTTGGTGGGAATGTAAATTGATACAGCCACTATAGAAAAAAAAAGTATGAAAGTTCCTCAAAAAATTAAAAATAGAACTACCATATGATCCAGGAATTCTATTTCTGGGTATTTTTCTTAAGAAAAAAAAATATTAATTCAAAAAGACATATGCACCTCTCTGTTCATTGCAGCATTATTTACAATAGCTGAGATATGGAAAAAACCTAAATGCCCACAGATAGATGAATGGATAAAAAGATGTGATACACACACACACACACACACACACAATATTATTCAGCCATACAAAATGAATGAAATCTTTCCACTTGCAACAACATGGATGGACCTAGAGAATTTTATGCTATGTGAAATAAGTCAGACAGAGAAAGACAAATACCATATGATTTCACTTATATATAAAATCTAGAAAGCAAAACAAAAAATTATAACAAAACAGAAATAGATACAGAGAACAAGCTAGTTATTGCCAGAAGGGAGGGGGTGGGGGATGAGTGAAATAGTTGAGGGAGATTAACAGGTATAAATGTCCTGTTATATAGTAAAAAAAGTAATGGGGATGTAATGTACAGCATAGGGAATATAATCAAAAATATTGTAATAAGTTTTTTGTGCTATGACAGATGGTATCTAGACTTATCACAATGACCATTTTTAATGTATAAAATATCAAATCACTGTATTATACATCTGAAACTAATGTAATGTTGTAAGTAAATTATACTTCAATAAAAACATAAAGAAAGCAGATAATGGGCTCAATTAGATTTGCATTTTTGCCAAACTGGTGAGTTGAACAAGCTAAAGAACAAGGATGTTACAGATATTAGCATGACTCTTACTTAATTAGGAACCATGGAATGTAAGCTGGATAAGGAAGACAGAAAAGAAGGGAGAAAGCTGATGGGTTAGGAATGAGCTCAGGACTCAATGGCTTGGAGGCCCTTGTGATACCAAAGAAATATCATAACTGGACAAACTGATCAAGCAAGCTGGAATACTATGAACTTTCTTTGAAGAGCAAAAGTCTTGGGGCTTCCCTGGTGGTGCAATTGTTGAGAGTCTGCCTGCCGATGCAGGGGACACGGGTTCGTGCCCCAGTCCGGGAAGATCCCACGTGCCGCGGAGCGGCTGGGCCGGTGAGCCATGGCCGCTGAGCCTGCGCGTCCAGAGCCTGTGCTCTGCAACAGGAGGGGCCACAACAGTGAGAGGCCCACGTACCGCAAAACAAACAAAACAAAAAAAACCAGTTGTGGTTCTAGTTCTGCTAGGACATTTCATCATTTATCCGATATTTATTGAATACTGTAAAGTTCAATATTCTGGTGATACAAAGATGAAAAACAACAGTGAGAGGCCCGCGTACAGCAAAAAAAAAAAAAAAAAAGTCTTAATGATGACAGGGTAGTGAGTATGACTTCAAGAATGTGTGAACAAGAGGACCAACTCCTCTGCTCCTCTCACATCTCATCTAAAACTTCACCTTTTCTCTCCTGGATTAATGAAGCACTCTAGCTGTTCTCCTTACTTCTACATATATAATACTTTATTCCTCTTATCATAGAATAATCTATATTCTACACTTCAACCAGAGTAATCCTTTTAAAAATGTAAATCATCTTATATGTCTCTTGATAAAAACCCTCCAAAGACTTCTTAGAATAAGTTCAAAATTGCTTCCACCTATAAGGTCATATGTATCTGTCTTCTGGTTACCTCTCCAATTTCATTCTGTCACTCTTTCCCTCTGTTCCAAGAGTGGGCTTCTTGCTCTCTCTACAACATAAGCAAGTACTGCTTCAGGTACGATACTCTTGCTGTTCCGTTGGTTCCCTCTCAAGATGTTGATCACCCCTTAGATCACTGAAAACTTTGCTTAAATGTCACTCCTCAGAGTCCTTTCCTGACCACTCTATCTAAAGTAGCATTCTTTGTGTCTTTGTAATATTTCATTTCACATCATTTAAATACCTGACATTATATTACATAGTTATTTATTATATTTCAAGCCTTTTCCAGTGAAATGTAAACTCTTTAAGGGTGGAAGATTTTTAGTTCACTGCATGTGAAGACCAGGAGCTTGATGAATATTTACTGTCTAAAATCCCAAGCAGGAAATAAGGAGATCAAGAACTGAACACCCAGGTTTTGAAAGGGTAACCACAGGCATGTTGAGGTTTCCC
This sequence comes from Phocoena phocoena, assembly GCF_963924675.1. Classification (NCBI taxonomy): domain Eukaryota; kingdom Metazoa; phylum Chordata; class Mammalia; order Artiodactyla; family Phocoenidae; genus Phocoena; species Phocoena phocoena. Next base: position 74,095,068 of record NC_089229.1, on the reverse strand, counting down.
AAACTGGACAAAAGTTATCAGGTATGTGAACAGTGACAGGGAACTATATAAAAGACAGTAATAAAGAAGGGAAGAAGAATTTTATATCTCAGTGTGTTATTGTTTCAGTAGTTTAGTAGTCAAGCTAAATTTTGTTGGCTCTCATACACTTTGTATTTTCCTCCCACAAATGATTCAGGCTTTTGTTCAGAATTAATAAATATGAGTACGTATTTACCTTGAGTATGATTTATTACACATCTTCCTATGGAGTTCTTCAGATGGAGTTCTTTAAGCATTAATCATTAAGGAAATTTTCATACAAGAGCAAGTGACTCTCAAAGGACTGCCTGAGAGACCTTCAAGATGGTGGAGGAGTAAGACGTGGAGATCACCTTCCTCCCCACAAATACATCAGAAATACATCTACATGTGGAACACCTCCTACAGAACACCTACTGAACGCTGGCAGAAGACCTCAGACTTCCCAAAAGGCAAGAAACTCCCCACGTACCTGGCTAGGGCAAAAGAAAACGGAGACAAAATTATAGGGACAGGACCTGCATCTCTGGGACGGAACTGTGAAGGAGGAAAAGTTTCCACAGCCTAGGAAGCCCCTTCACTGGTGGAGACGGTGGATGGCAGGGGGGAAGCTTCGGAGCCACAGAGGAGAGTGCAGCAATAGGGGTGCAGAGGGCAAAGCAGAGAGATTCCCGCACAGAGGATTGGTACCGACCAGCACTCACCAGCCTGAGAGGCTTGTCTGCTCACCCACTGGGGCAGGTGGGGGCTGGGAACTGAGTCTCTGGCTTCGGAGGTCAGATCCCAGGGAGAGGACTGGGGTTAGCTGCATGAACACAGCCTGAAGGGCGCTAGTGCACCACAGTTAGCCAGGAGGAAGTCGGGGGGAAGTCTGGAACTGCCTAAGAGGCAAAAGACCATTATTTACTGGTGTGCAAGGAAAGGGGATACAGAGCACCGACTAAATGAGCTCCAGAGATGGGCACGAGCCATGACTATCAGTACGGGCACCACTGAAGGGGTTGAAATGCTAAGGCTGCTGCTGCAGCCAGAAAGAATCCTGTGTGCAAGCAGAGGTCACTATCCACACCTCCCTTCCTGGGAGCCTGTGCAGCCTGTCACTGCCAGGGTCCCGTGATCCAGGGACAACTTCCCCAGGAGAACACACGGCATGCCTCAGGCTGTTGCAATGTCATGCCAGTTTCTGGGGCCACAGGCTTTCCCCGCGTTCTGTACCCCTCCTTCCCACTGGCCTGAGTAATCCAGAGCCCCCTAATCAGCTGCTACCTTAACCCCGTCCTGTCTGAGTGAAGAATGGATGCCCTCAGGCGACCTACATGCAGAGGGGCCAAATCAAAAGCTGAAACCCAGGAGCTCTGTGAACAAAGAAGAGAGACAGAAATTTCTCCCAGCAACCTCAGAAGCAGCAGATTAAATCTCCATAATCAACTTGATGTATGCTGCATATGTGGAATACCTGAATAGACAAGGAATCATCCCAAAATTGAGGTGGTGGACTTTGGAAACAACTGTAGACTTGGGGTTTGCTTTCTGCATCTAAGTTGTTTCTGGTTTTATGTTTACCTTAGTTTACTATTTAAAGTTTATTATCATTGGTAGATTTGTTTATTGATTTGGTTGCCCTCTTCCTTTTTGTTATATATAGATATATTTTTTTCTTTTTCTATTTTTGTGAGTGTGTATTCTCCTTTGTGTGATCTTGTCTATATAGCATTGCTTTTACCATTTGTCCTAGGGTTCTGTCTGTCTGTTTTTGTTTTTGTTTTTTTGTATAGTTTTTAGGGCTTTTAACCATTGGTGGATTTGTTTTTTGGGTTGGTTGCTCTTTTCTTTCTTTCTTTTCTTACTTTAAAACTTAGGGAAAAACTAAGGAAAAAAATGTCATGAAGAACCTAGGGGTACGACAGGAATAAAGACACAGGCCTAGTAGAGAACGGACTTGAGGATATGGGGAGGGGGAAGGGTGAGTTATGATAAAGCGAGAGAGAGGCATGGACATATATACACTACCAAACGTAAGGTAGATTGCTAGTGGGAAGCAGCCGCATAGCACAGGGAGATCAACTCGGTACTTTGTGACCGCCTGGAGGGGTGGGATAGGGAGGGTGGGAGGGAGGGAGACACAAGAGGGAGGAGATATGGGAACATATGTATATGTATAACTGATTCACTTTGTTATAAAGCAGAAACTAACACACCATTGTAAAGCAATTATACCCCAATAAAGATGTTAAAAAAAAAAAAAAAACTACCTAAGGAGACAAAAGACCTGTATGCAGAAAACTATATGAAAGAAATTAAAGAGGATACAAACAGATGGAGAGATATACCATGTTCTTGGATTGGAAGAATCAACATTGTGAAAATGACTGTACTACCCAAAGCAATCTACAGATTAATTGCAATCCCTATCAAACTATCAATGGCACTTTTCACAGAACTAGAACACAGAATTTCACAATTTGTATGGAAAAACAAAAGACCCCGAATAGCCAAAGCAATCTTGAGAAAGAACAATGGAGCTGGAGGAATCAGGCTCCCAGACTTCAACTATACTACAAAGCTATAGTAGTCAAGACAGGATAGTACTGGCACAAAAACAGAAATATAGATCAATGGAACAGGATACTAAGCCCAGAGGTAAACCCATGCACATATGATCACCTTATCTTTGATAAAGGAGGCAAGAGTATACAATGGAGAAAAGACTGCCTTTTCAATAACTGGTGCTGGAAAAACTGGGCAACTACATGTAAAAGAATGAAAAGAGAGCACTCTCTAACACCATACACAAAAATAAACTCAAAATGGATTAAAGACTGAGATGTAAGACTAGACACTATAAAACTCTGAGGAAAACAGAGGCAGAGCACTCTATGACGTAAATCACAGCATGATCCTTTTTGACCCAGCTCCTAGAGAAATGGAAATTAAAACAAAAATAAACAAATGGGACGTAATGTGACTTAAAAGCTTTTGCACAGCAAAGGAAACCATAAACAAGAAGGAAAGACACACTCAGAATGGGAGAAAATATTTGCAAGTGAAGCAACTGACAAAGGATTAATCTCTCAAATTTATAGGCAGCTCAATATCCAAAAAACAAATAATCCAATCCAAAAATGGGCAACAGACCTAAATAGACATTTCTCCAAAGAAGACATGCAGATTGCCAACAAACATAAGAAAAGATGCTGAACATCACTAATCATTAGGGAAATGCAAATCAAAACTACAATAAGTTATCACCTCACACCAGTCAGAATGGCTATCATCAAAAAATCTACAAATAATAAATGCTGGAGAGGGTGTGAAGAAAAGGGAACTCTCTTGCACTCTTGGTGGGAATGTAATTTGGTACAGCCACTATGGAGAACAGTGTGGAGGTTCCTTAAAAACCTAAAAATAGAACTACCATATGACCCAGCAATCCCACTACTGGACATATACCCTGAGAAAACCATAATTCAAAAGAGTCATGTACCACAATGTTCATTGAAGCACTATTTACAATAGCCAGGTCATCGAAGCGACCTATGTGTCCATCAACAGATCAATGGGTAGAGAAAATGTGGCACATATATACAACAGAATATTACTCAGCCATAAAAAGAAAAGAAATTGAGTTATTTGTAGTGAGGTGGATGGGCCTAGAGTCTGTCATACAGAGTGAAGTAAGTCAGAAAGAGAAAAACAAATACTGTATGCTAACACATATATGTACAATCTAAAAAAAAAAAAAGAAAATAGTTCTGACGAACCTAGTGGCAAGACAGGAATAAAGGTGCAGATGTAGAGAATGGACTTCAGGACATGGGGAGGGGGAAGGGTAAGTTGGGATGAAGTAAGAGAGTGGCAGAGACATATATACATTATCAAATGTAAAATAGATAGCTAGTGGGTAACAGCCAGATAGCACAGTGACATCAGCTTGATGCTTTGTGACCACCTAGAAGGGTGGGATAGGGAGGGTGGGAGGGAGACGCAAGAGGGAGGAGATATGGGGATATATGTATACGTATAGCTGATTCACTTTGTTATAAAGCAGAAACTAACACACAATTGTAAAGCAATTATACTCCAATAGAGGTGTTAAAAAAAGAGGACTGTTTGTCTCTGAACAGAAGCTATAGGTATTTTATGAATTGAATTTAAAAGCTTTTAACCATAACTCTCACTGAAGTTGTTTTGTATTACATTCATATTTTGTGTTATAGCAACATGTAAAATCCTTCCCTTTCCTTTACAAAATAATGTATTGACCTTTTTCACTTTTAAATAGTTGGTTGAATCCATTATGACTCCTTAACTGCCAGTAAGAGGACACTCAGTCAAGTGATTTGAATAGAAAGATAATTTATGGAATCAAAAAGTGAAAAATCTAAGTAATATTTTAAATAATATTTTAAAATATGATCTTGACCCAGGATTTCACATGGTTCTCTCCTTACCCTCTATTTTCTGCATTATCATACTCCTTGGCAGTTGTAGTCTCAAGTAATTTTGAGTAGCAAATGTTATGCTGGAGAAGAAAATTTGACTCTTTCAGTGATCCTGGTAAAAATCTTTCACATTATATTTCATTGGGTTGGATTGGGACCCGTGCAGAACCTTGATTCAATCACATTGGCCAGGGGGTGTGAGGCTCTTACTAGTTAGTCATGCCCCACTCCCCAGTCCCCACTCCCATTTCATGCACACTCTTGAACACGAGAACAGTCAATGCATCAAAACACATGGAATGATAATGGAGTAGAGGTCTGTCCCCAAAGGAAAATAACAGTATTATTAACAAAAATGAGGGAGTGTGAGAGGGAAGGAGTGGGTGCTGAATAACAAAAACCACAGCCCATTAGAAAATTTTCCAAACATGATTTTAGGCTGGTAATATCATATTCATATATAATAAAAAGAACATTTAATACTCTGCCTTTGAATTCCTTACATTAAAATACTGGGATTATTGAAAAAATCTGTTGATCTGAGAAAAATGTATTCATTAACCTGCTTTGTGATAGAAATGTACACAAAATTTAAACTTTTATTATGCTAGAATAAATGGACTTTGAATGAAATAACTAAACCCACTTTGAATTATGGGATTTTTGTTGTTGTTGTTCTAATGCCTCTTTAACTCATCCAGACCTGGGTTTCCTCTCTTCTTAGATGATTTGATGATTTATTCCTCACCTCTAGTTTCACATTTCATTTTTCTGAGACTTTATTCTTGCTTTGGAATTTGACAAATGTTGTATTAAAGCTTTAACTTAGAAAGAATTTAAATATTTGTATCATTAAGTTATACCACCGAAGAGTTCCATATTTCTCTTCATTTATTAAATCCTTCTTCCATATCAAGTAATAAGAATGTTTGTTTTTTTGTACAATTCTCTTTCTTAATTTAAATTAATTTCTAGATGTTTTGTGATTAACTTATCCTTAGTTTTAAGTTGTTTATGAGTAGGTGTTTTCACTGGTTATTACGATACATAGAATAATTGGTAACTTTTGCATATTTATATACAACATACTTTTCTAGTCATGCTAATGGATTTCTAGTAATCCTAATGTTTTCAGAGAATTCTCTAGGGTAATCATGGAAAATAATTATGTGATATGAAAATAATGAGGAGGAGTTTATAGTGCCAGAAAGATGGCATTGGGTCTTTTGTAGAGGGGCTACAACATGGGGCCACATTTTCTTTTCCTTCTTTTCATTTGGGAATACTACCAGAGAATGCTGATAATAGACAGTTCCTGCATGGTGAATCCTGGACACCTTAGCAGCTCTTTTCTCCTGTCTCTAGTTAGTTCCAGTAGTGCCTTTATTGACCTCCTTTCCTCCCGAAGTTTTCATGACTTCTCCCAGTACAGATGTGAACCTTTACATGACGTCTAGGACATACACTGTTCACTGCTATAGGTAAGCAGATTGTCCCCATTTATGTTCATCTTTGCATCCTCCATTTGACAAGTCCTATTTCTGTCATGTTACTAATTTTGTCTAAGAAGATGTAAATAAATTACCTTTATTATTTCTGCAATAAGATACCGCTCATACAGTTCATCCAAACAAAGGTGGCAGCAAAACTTGTTTGTATGTTTGTTGCTAAGACAAAAATCAAGGCTTTGAAGAGAAAAAGTTTTTACTGATAGATTATTCTGATCCCATGAGAGTCTTTGGCTGGTATCATTTAAATCAAAGAATTTAAATATGAATGTGGTCATGTATTTCTTTTTTAATAATTTTTTTCCTCAAGAAAATTCTGATTAAGTTGTCATCAGTTATAACACTTAGCTTAAAATTTATGCTTCAAAAATTGCAACCAAGGAATTTTACTCAGAACTTGGCAGCTAGAGTACATGAACATGCAATTATCTCACTTGATTATCCATCTTTTCAATAGAGATTAACAAATTTTCATAAGTTATCATCATATCAATAATTCTATCTGCTCAGTAACACCTTTGTACATTTCAGCTAGCATTGGTTATGAGAGCTATTTGAAAGTTCACTATTTACTAATAAAATCTGTGTGGGAAGAATCTAGCACCTTTGTGTATGTGTGTGTGGAATCTGATTAATATAAATGACCTGTTATTCAAGAAAAAATATAACCTTGAAATGTTGTTGCAGCTGCTAAATTTGTTTCCTTCAAATAAATTCAATATATTTAGGCTTTGCCAGAAAATTGTCCAAAAATGCCTTCGAGCAATTTGTTTTTCCCAAAGGAAGACTGGGAATACGTGAATTAAGTTCATTGTTTGGCCCAGCATTCAATCTTAAATATAATGAACTGCAAATTCAGCATGGGTCTTTCTGCTGAATATCCAAAATTCAGTTATTTTGATCTTAATATAGCCCACTGAAGAGGTTGTTTAATTCTATGCAAAAATAAAAAAAGGATGAGAAATATCTATGACAGTTTATCTTTCTAGGAGAGGGACAGGATTTATTCACCTGCAGGTGTTTCCTGCCCTCTCTCCTCTACAAATACTGCTCAGGTCTATCTTGGCCCACTCAGCTTCCCCTCCATTAAAGGAGAGTTTTAGAAGATAACCAGCTGCTTGGCTTTGGTGATGTAGAATACGAAGAATGGGTAGAAAAAATCTAGATGACTGGGTGATGGCGAAGGAGAAGAAGGGAGCAGTAGAGCAAAAGCCAGGACCACTCCTGCCTCTTGCTGGGGTTTGAAGGAAGAGTTGAAGAAGGAAGTGAAGAATTAAGCAAATTATAACCCCAGTTTAGCTGCAGGGTGTGACAGAATTGGATTTTAGGGAAAACTATTGTGGATTAGAAATTGTACCTTTTAATCGTACAGGGAGTATTTTAGAATTTGATTAGAACTCATTAGTGTATTAGATTTATAGATTAGTACGTTAGAACTAAATTTTTAAAATGATATTTGATTTCTTTGACAATTTTAGACTCCTTTCATAGAAGTATAATGCTCTTTGGTTCTGTGCCTTACAAATTCTAGCTGCTTGGCCTCTGGGTTCCAAGCTCTGTCTCCTGAGTTGGGCAGTCATCTGGGCTGTGCCTCAGTTCCTTCTATGAGCCATGGCTTGGAAGCTCTGTCCTGGCAGGAAGCTGGAGTACTCCTAAAGCTTACCTCCTTTGTTTTCTGTCTCTCAAGGATCACCATCCTGAAATGTCTGTTGTCCACTGCCTGAAAACTGCTGTTTCATAAATTTTGTCTGTTTTTTCCAGTTATTAAAGGTGGGAGAGTAAATCCAGTAACCCCTCATGTCCAAAAGTATGCAGTATTCTTTTTCATTAACTTTCAGTAAAGAGGAATGCCTTCAGTGCAATTGTAATCTGATTTAAAATAACCTCCTCAGAGGCAACATTTATCAGGATCAAATGACTACGTTACTACATTACTACATTCATAGACTTATTCTGTGCTATAGTTCTTCACCAAAATGCTGCTTTGAGCATAACAAGAGGGCACCTTCTGTTATCTCCCTAATTTCTATATTCCATAATACTTTTCTTTGTGCTTTATTTATTTGTTCATACCTTCATTTTCTTTTTTAGAGAATCCACAAGTTAAAAGTACACAATATTTATTTAGTCCCAGACTTATCACTGAATACCTGCATTTGCATGTGTCTATGTGGGAGGGGAAGTGAATTGTTTTCTGTGTATCTCAACACCCCTACATACACACAAAGACAAACATAGTTATTCATCCTGGTACCATGAACAATGACATGCAATACATAGTGATGTTTATCCACCTAAAATGATTTTTTTGCTTATTAACTGTCTATATTATGAGGTGTTCGTTCTGTCTGTACCTCAGTTCTCCATGATCCTTCATCTTGCTCAGCATCACAGTGTTTTGTAACCAAGAAATGTAACTCATCCACACTTGTCAGTTTAGAATTTTTCCCGTTTTCTTTTAAATGGTGTATAACATTTTCTTCATCTGATTTAAAACCATTTCCAAGATATCCTAGACGCACTCATGTCTTTTTTCTTCCCTGTGTTAAGCTACTTTCCCTCTTTTTAGAAAGCTTTGCAACATTTTCTACTTTGAAAGTGCTTTCTGTCTTCTACTTTGTGTTCCCTCCAAATTCCTTCCTCAGGTTTAATAAGATCACTTTCTTTCTTCTTTTGAAACCTGAATTCTTTCTTATGTACAAAATCTTTTACCAACCAGAGGAGCCACTTTATCTTAATATGGGTTCCTACAAATGCCATCATGTTTACTCAAAAACCTAGTTTATACTATACTTCTATGCAATATGAGCATTTAATTATATATGTGTGTGTGTGTGTGTGTGTGTGTGTGTGTGTGTGTATATAATTTTTTTTCAGTGTTTGGGATCCTTTCTGCTTGTATGTCTGTAAGTTGCCCACAAATTCATCTACAAACTGTCTGAAAATGTAGAATGTTCTACTGACATTATTGTGTCTGCCTAGCTCTGAATACTTTACCGCCACATATAAGAAAACACTTAAAAGATAAAACTATAAAGCCCTTGATGATGCCAATCCATTCACAGTTGGATCTTCTCTTGTACATAATTAACACCACAATAAGTGATCTATTTTAACATGTACAGAATTCTCTGAGGAAAAAAATGACAGATGGAATGGGGAATGTAAGTGGAAAAATGTGACAGTACAATGAACACTCCAGCATGCAGTTAAAATAATCTACACACATCAGTTCCAATTTGTGAGCCAGAATAAAAATAGCACGATTTGTCAAATAAAAGTTAAAACTTTGTTGGAAATTATAAGCCTGATTTATATCTCATACTTTTAGATTTGCAATTATTAATTATACCATGATGGCCGTAATCTAAGTATAAACATGCCCTCTTTTACAGCTGCACAATTGTCTTAATTGGTACTAATTTCCTTCCAATTGCAGTATCATTTGTTTTCCTTGGTGTGGAAAAGCAGAGTGAGTTTGCTTTCTGTATAAATTCACTGAGGAAAATAAGCAGAAGACCCTGTTTTGCTAGCAAATAAATTTCTTGCCCACCACATGTGATGACAAGTTCTGGGATTGGAGGTGGACTTAGGTAATATTATTACATGTGCTTTATTGAAATTCACATTTTCTGTGCGTTTGGAATAGGCAGTAATTAGTCTTGAGAATATGTTTGAAAATAAATTAATTCCATGTTTCCTGGTGTGGTTAGGCTTGACAACCATAAAATTTTCATTGAATTTTGTTTTTACTTAATGTTGTTTGTTTCTAGTAAAATAAATACACTAAGCTTATATACCATGTAGAAACAAAGGAACCACAAAAACCTTTATTAATGGATGGTGCATAAAGGATTTTGTGACTTAGTTCTACGTGACTTCAGGTTTTTTAAAGTTCAGGGAGATTGTTTTAAAAAAATGGCAGAGAACAGTTCAAGGAACATTTTAAAGGTAATAATCAATAGATTCATTTCAATATGTTTTAAAATTATTCTCTTTGTAAAATCACATTTGTTTTGAAAAGTGTAGCATGAGAGAACTTTGATGTTCTCAAACTGCTAAGAATTCAGTGGAATTACTTGAAGCATTCTTACAGCAGAAGAGGCTTGTTCAGGTAGGCAGTCATGATGTGACATTTTGATGGGATGTTACATGCTGCCAGATGGTGTGGTCTGTCTCTTCTGAAAAGAAATATTTGTTTTATGTAATTCTTTAAAAGTTATTCTTGAAAGTTTCAAATATCTCTGGGGGTAAGTTTATAGGGTAAAATGTTCCTCAACAATGATAAATATTTGATGGTTTTCCCCTTGTTCATCAAAGATAGAATAGTTTTTTTTAATCCCTCACTGTCTCTCCTGACATGCAGGAGTCCCTACAAGGGGCTTTGGGAAATTTTTTTCTGTCCCAAGTTCTTTGGACCTGGGGATCTGGACTCAGTACCAGCATCTGAGACTTTTAAAGGATTTGGCAAGATGCTTGGTCTTTGCTGTCTTTTCTAGTAGGCCCTGACATGGTTTCTTAAAGAGGATATAAATGTCATAAACTAGAGGTCTGAGATGATGTCTTTCCCCCTTGTATCCCTAGCAGTTAGCAAAATGCTTGTCACACAGGAGGCCTGTGACACAGACCTCATAAATAAGTGAGTTGATTTATCCCACGCTGGCAATACTAAGAGACAGAAACTATCATTAAGTATATCCACACTGTATTTATTACATCTTTGTAATCCTGGGCAAAACATAAATTTAATACTAGAGCAATCTGGATTTCAATAAAGTTTTATTAAAATAGTGTAAATAGTTGGAAGCTTCTGAACTTAAAAAGATAATTATATTTTCATATATTTTGTACGCCGTGTACAAACTTAAGGTAACCAGCTCCTTTGTTACAAATGTCATATTGATGTCACAGCAGCATTGGAGGAAGTCATAATGAATGGAAAGCTGAAATGGTTATAATCTGAAGAGATAATTTAATAGTGACTACAGTGACTCCTACTGGGAAGGTGACATCAAATTTCGAGCAAATATGTAAACTCCTGTGAATCTTAATATGTTTTCTTTTTCATAAAATTTTTTATTTCAGAATAATTATATAGAAAAGTCTTATAGAAAAGTCCTAATGATAGTACAGACAGTTTCCATATATTCTGCACCCCATTTCTCCTATTGGTAGAGTATTATATCACTATGGTACACTTGTCATAATTAATCTATGTTGATACATTGTTAATAACTAGACTCGATTCATTATCAGATTTCATTGTTTTTACCAACCGTCTTTTTCTCTTCCAGGAGCCTATCCAACATATCACATGACATTTGTCATCATTATTTTTTCTGGACTGGGTCAGTTTCTCAGACTTTTCTTAATTTTAATGATCTTAACAGTTTTTGAAGAGTGCTGGTCAGGTATTTTGTAGAATATCTCTCAAGTTGGGTTTTTCTCATAGTTAGACTGGGATTAAAGGTTTGGGGAAGGAAGGTAACAGAGAGTAGAGTGTCATTTTCAACACAAGATATCTAGAGAACATACTGTCAACATCACTTATCACTGATGGTATTAACCTTGATCACTGGGCTGAGGTAGTGTTTGTCAGGTTTTTTCTTGGATGGTTACCTTTTCATTTTCCCCCTTTTCCTTAATATACTCTTTGGAAGTAAGTCACTAAGCATAGCCCACAAATGAGGGGAAGTTTCCACATAAGTTATCTGGAATCCTTCTCTCTGAGAGATATGTTTCTTCTGCAACATTTATTTATTCAATCATTTAGTTATATCACTATGGACCTATGGATATTTATTTTAAGGGTTAATATCCAACACTATGTTATTAATTTTTTGTTCAAATTGTTCCACATGTCTTTCTGAAATACTCTAATCATGTTGCTTTTTTCAGAACTTCTTTACGTTTTGACATTATATTATACTTCAGATTTTCTTGTATATTTTCTGTCCCAGCCCTAGAAACAACTATTTTTTCCAAGGATACTTTGTTCCTTTTATTTAAGATTATTAGAAACCAAGATCTGAGTCTTGGATATGCCCATTGCTCCTGGTTGTTATTGCTGTATATAGTCACCTACTAAAGAATATATTGCTTGCTTCCAGTTTGGTGATTGTGAATAAAACTGTTATAAATATTTTCATGCAGGTTTTTAATGTGGACAGAAATTTTCAAATCAGTTGAGTAAATATCTGGGAGCATAAGTGTTGAGTCACATTGTAAGTCTATGTTTAGTTTTATAAGAAAATGCTAAACTGTCTTCCAAAGTGGCTTTACCACTTTGCAGTCCTGAATAAGGGTTCTTGTTGCTCTGTATCCTCACCAGAAATTGGTATTAGCAGTTTTTAGAAGATTTTAGCCATTCTAATAGGTGTGTAGTGGGTTTTGTTGTTTGTATTTGTTTTTGACTTAGTCTTAAGTTCAAACAGAGAATACATCTAAACACAGATTTTTAGACATCACCAAATTATTGTCTACTGTTTATTTTTAAATCACACAAAAAAATACACATACAGAGCACATTTGTGACCAATATTCATTTAACAGACACTGCCCACATAAAGTTAAATTCAAGAATCCACTCTCCCACTGGCAACTTCCCAACCCCCCTCTCTCTGACAATTCCTCCAGCTCACTGGGACTTCTGATCTATTGACCCTACTCATTTTTTTTATACCTCACATTCTGCATGTCCTCATTGCTTTTCTTACCAAACTGGACTCCATGATCCATCATTATAATCATTCTCTTGTATCCTTCAGCTTCTTTGCCCCTCTCTCCCTCATTTTTATTCCCCTGGCAAAGTCACCACCTCAGTTAAATTCTACTCTCTTGCTAGTTCCCACCTGCATCCAAGAAGCTGAATTTGGCTGGAGGAATCACCAACCATGCTGACTAGTCTAAATTTAAGTGGGATCTTAGTGATAAGCAGCAATCCAATTATACCTCCATCAATTTATTGTTTCTCTCTCTCCCCCCTTCTTGTCTCTCCTCAAATTTCTAATGCTTCTTTTCCTATCATTCTCAGCTGATGGCATTGCTTCTTATTTAACTGAGAAAACAAAAACTATTAAAAAATAACTTCCATATTTTTTCACCACCATATCCACAAATCAACCTATATCTCCACCAACACAATTGCTGTCTTCCATCCTATTGGGATGAATGAACTCTCTGTGCTCCTATCTAATTCCAAATTCTCCACTTGACTGTTAGATTTCATCTACTCACACTTATTTAAGGACTTAGCTCCCGAAGTTTTCCTTCTTTTATCTTTGTTATTAATATTTGTTTATTTTATATATCATATTTTTCTTATCAGTTATGCTGGAAAAGCTCCCATATTAAAAAGTAAGCAAGAAAACAACCCTGTACCCACATTTCCTCTAACTGCTGCCTGATCTTGGCTCCCCCTTACAACTGAGTTTCTCTAAATATTTGTGTATACTCACTCCTCTTTCACATACTCTCTTGGACCTACTCTAGTCCACCTGATTCCCTCTTGTTATGTTAACCAACAACATCCACCTTGACCAACACAATGGTCACTTCTCAGTGCCCAATCACTTAATTTATCCCCACATTTTATCTAGAGGAATACTTTATGAGAGTCATGAAAGACTTTCTTCACTTGACTCTTGGGACTTTACACTCTCTCTTGGTTTACTCTTACATCAATACCCTAGTCACCACTGAATAGTTAACTTGATTAAATAAATTATTATGCCAGTGCTTTGAAAAGTTAGTTTCTTGAAATACCTGACTCCCACTAGTAAATTTGTGCACAGAGATTTCTTCAAGTCAGAAAAACTAAAAATTTTATTTTATTATTTTACTCCTAAGAAAAAAATTAGGTAATCTAAAATGGAAATCAAATATATGTTCCTAATTAAAACAAACAAACAAACATTTTTCTGCTGACAGTTAGGATTTACAAAAAGTTACCTTTTGCTGGAAACTGAGTTTCATTGGGCTCCACAAACCTTCTACTCAACTAGAGACTTCAAAATGGGTTTTTCAAAGGCTTGTTTTGAGGAGCAGCAAATGTAACCTTATTTATCTGCTCATCATTTCAACATACATCAGTCCTTATAAGGTGGAGGAAGTTTTATGTAGTATGTTGTCCAGCTTTTGTAAGAGACACTGTCAGAAAATTTGAGTAGTATTGCACAGACAACACACAAGATTGAATATTTAAATTGTATTACTATTCAAATTAAACTACAATTTCCATATTGTTAAAAAATTTTTAACTATTGTAAATAACTTTTCACTACTGTCATTTTGGTTGTTATTTTAAAAATATTCTTCAGGGCTTCCCTGGTGGCGCAGTAGTTGAGAGTCCGCCTGCCGATGCAGGGGACACGGGTTCGTGCCCCGGTCTGGGAAGATCCCACATGCCGCGGAGCGGTTGGGCCCGTGAGCCATGGCCGCTGAGCCTGCGCGTCCGGCGCCTGTGCTCCGCAACGGGAGAGGCCACAACAGTGAGAGGCCCGCGTACCGCAAAAACAAAAAAAACAAAAAAAAAAAAAAAATATTCTTCAGTACTCAAATAGAATAGTCAGATCCTGGGAAAGAGTTGCAGAGATCCATAAAGTGATTTTCTGTAACACATGAGAGAGGAGATAAATTAGCAAAAATAAATCAATGTAAAGAAATTTAGTTAAAATTGAAGTCATTGCAATTAACTTATGATACTAGAAAGATAATGAGATGTTATCAAGTGTTGGGGGTAACTTTTACATATTTACATGTAATAATATATATTATATGCATAAGACATATATATATAAGCATATATATGTACATAGGTTGGAGTAAATTACAATTACTAAGTGATTCACAGGCTAACAATATATCTCTGTAGAACCCTCCAATTAAACATATTTTATTCAAAAGAGATCTTTGTATCCTACAAAACTTTATCAAGTTCTTCTGGGTTTTTTCTCCTCTTGTTCAAGATCAGCCACACACATACATGAAACCAAAATTTGTGAAACTAATTTCCCAAAGAAGGTGGCTTTGCTTTCTTGACCTAATTATCACTTTTTGTTTATCCAGGAACTTAGCAAAAAGAAAGCAGTCAGGGAAAAGTAATGGCAGATTGGGTTTTCTACCACTTCCTTACTAAGATTATTCAAAGAGATTGCTTCTTCCTCTCTAAAGTCTGGATTATAGTATTGACTATATCGATCTGTTCCCAGGAGAATTATGAGAATTAAGTAGAATCATGTTGTTAAAATTGCTTTGTAAATGATAAAAATTCAAGTAAAGAATCACTATTATAATTAAGATATCGAACAACTTACTCAACAAAATTCCCCAGAGAGAAAATTAATTCAATTAGAAAGGGGTAAATTTTGATTGGATATCATTCAAATGACCTTGTTGTCAATTATTTATCAATTATTTAAAAAGGAAATGAAGGTTCAATATCTTGAGCTCTGTGTCACTGCTTCATATTTGTATTAAAGATCATTATGTTGTGGGACTCAATTCAAGATGGGAAAATAGGAGGATGTGGAACTCATCTCCTCACCATGAACTCAACAAAAATGCATCTACATGTGGAAAATTTCTCACCAAAAACTAACTGGAGACTAGGAGAAAGACTCCTGTACAACAAAGGGTATAAGGAAAATTCACATGGAATCGGGTATGAAGGGAAGAGAAGCAATCAGGTCAGTACTTGTACCTCTGGGAGGTGACACAGAAGAAAAGAATTACACTGGCAGAGACTCTCCCTCAGGAGTGAATGATGAGCAACATACTGGGTTCCCCAGCACTGGGGTCTGACAAAAGGAAGATGAGACCACTCGATTGGAAGGCTGGTGGGACTGAGGGCTGTGGAAAGCCTGGACTCCACTCATGTGACATACACAAATGCTTCCTTGTGCCAGAAGTATGGAAGAGAGGGTGGATTAAAACTGCGTGGGTGGCTAACTTGTTTCCCATGACTGCCCTGTGTGTGCCCCAGCCTGAGCCAAGCAACTGCTCCAGCCACATTGGAGCAAGGACTGCTGACTAAGAAAAAAGCTTGGCCATGAGACACAAAGGTAGCTCAAACACTAAGCTGCATCTTAGCAAGGAGGGTGGAGCCATTACTGGCTATTGCACAGGTGCACACCAGAAGCTGTCCATATCATTGATGGCAATCAGACTGCCACATCCTTGTCTGAAACATTGCCAAATATCCACAAAGGCTTTCCTGCTCCACCATTGTTCCCCTCAGAGCAAAGGTGCTGGTGCTTGGAGGGTGAATAACACACCTTAAAAGTAAATGAGCCAACTCCAAACTGAACTTCAGGGCTTCTGCCCCAAAACCTTGGAACTCGATTCCACCCCTAATAGGGCAATGATTGTCACTGTTTTGAGAAGAAGCACCATCTTACATCTGACTCAGATTTAGCCACTCCATCTCCAGTCCTATCTCTCACAAAGGTAATAGCTTCCAGCATACACGGAAGAAAGATGTGACTTCTGTTCATGTCAAATCCAGCTCTCCCAACAAAACCACTGAGCACCTGCAAACTGTATAAGGATGCTGCCACATATGAAAATCCCTTCAATAGTGATAAAGGTAACTGTTTCACTTATATTCACAGAGACAGAAAAAGTTAAGCAAAATGAAAAGAGAGAGGAACTGCTCTCAACTGAAAGAGCAAGAGAAAATCCCTGAAAAAAAAACTAATGAAACAGAAATAAACAATATTTAAATTAAAGAATTCAAAGCATTAGTAAGAAGAATGCTAACTGAATTAGGGAAAATAATATATAAACACAGTGATAATTTTAACAAGAAATGAAAAACAAACATAAAAAGAATGACTCAGAACTGAAGAATATAGTAACTTAAATGAAAAACACAGTAAAAGGAATGAACAGCAGAGTAGGTGATACAGAAGAACACACAAATGATCTGGAAGTTTGAATAATGGAAATCATCCAAACAGAACAGCAAAAAAGAAAAGCAAATTTAAAAAATGATAAGAGTTTAAAGGATATTTGGGATAACAGGAAGTGAACCAACATTTGCAGTATAGGGCTTCTAGAAGGAAAGATAGAGAAGAGAATCAAAAATGTAATGAAATTATGGCTGAAAACTTCCCAAACCTGAAGAAGGAAACAGATATCCAGGTACAGAAAGCACAGAGGGTCCCAAACAAGGTGAACTCAAACAGACCCATACTAATACATATCATAATTAAAATGGCAAATGATAAGTATAGAGATTTCTACAGACAGCAAGAGAAAAACAAAGAGTCATATACAAGGGAATCCTCATAAGGTTATCAGCTGATTTTTTCACAGAAAATCTGCAGGCCAGAAAGGAGTGGCATAATACATTTAAAGTGCTGATGGGGGGAAACCTATGACTAAGGATACTCTACCAAGCAAGATTACCACTTAGAACTGAAGAGCTAAGGAACATCTCAGACAAGCAAAAACTAAGAGGTCGTAAATACTAAACTAACCTTAAAAGAAATGTTAAATGGTCTTCTCTAAGTGGAATAGAAAATGCTATAATGAGTAAACGTCTACAGGAAAAGAAAAATTTCACTATGAAAGGCAAATATATAGCAAAGGTTGAGGATTAGTTTCATACTTAAGCTGGTATGAAGTTTAAAGATAAGAAATGTAAAATCAAGTATAACTGCAATAATCAGTAAAGGGATAAACATGACAATGTAAAAGCAAAAACATAACATGTGGGGGAAGGGAGTAAAAATGTAGATCTTTTGGAATGTGTTTGAACCTAAAGGACTACGTGTTTAAAACAAATAGATCTAGTTATAGGTCAACATAATGAACTGCATGGTAATCACAAATCAAAACCCCACACTAGATATGCAAAAATTAGAAAGAAAGGAACACAAGCATACTACCAAAGAAAATCATCAAACCACAGGGAAGAAACATAATGAAGAAGAAATGAACAGAGAACTACAAAACAAACAGAAAACAAGTAATAAAATGACAATGAGTACATACCTATCAATAATTACTTTAAATGTCAATGGACTAAAATCTCCAAGCAAAAGATATAGGATGACTGATTGGGTGAAAAACAAGATCCATCTATATGTTGCTTACAAGAAATTCACCTGAGAACTAAAGACTCACGGAGACTGAAAGTGAGAGAATGGAAAAAGCCATTATGTGAAAATGGAAATGACAAGAAACTGGGGTTAGCAATACTCATATCAGACAAAGTAGACTTTAAAACAAAGTCTTTAGCAAAAGACAAAGAGGGGTATTATATAATGATGAAGGGATCAATACCAGAAGAGGATATTTTACTGGTTAACATATATGGACCCAGAAAGGAGCACCCAAATATATAAAGCAAATATTAACAAACATAAAGGGAGAAATTGAAAACAATACAATAATAGAAGGGGACTTTAACACCCCACTTACATCAATCTACAGATCATCCAGACAGAAAATCAGTAAGGCAAGAAATAAAACAGGAGAAATACCAGAGAGATACAAAAAATCATGAAGGGAAAACTATGAACAGTTATTTATTGGTTATGTCAATAAATTGCACAACCAAGAAGAAACTGATAATTTCTAGAAACATACAACCTTCCAAGGCTGAATCAAGAAGAAACAGACAATCGGAACAGACTGATCACTAGTAGTGGAATTGAATTTGTAAAAAAAACTGCCAGCAAACAATAGTTCAACACTGGTTGGCTTCACATGGGAGTTCAACCAAACATAAAAGAGTTAATACCTATCATCAAACTATTCAAAAAAATAGAAGAGGATGAAACACTCTCAGATTCTTTCCCAGTGCTGCCATTACCCTGATACCAAAACCAGACAAAGACATTACCAAAAAAAATTATGGGCCAATATTTCTGATGAATATAGATGCAAAAATCCTCAACAAAATTTTAGTAAATTGAATTCAATTATATATGAAAAAGATCATACACCATGATCAGGCTGGATTCATTTGAAGGGTACAATGATAGTCCAACATTTGCAAATCAACTAATGTGATACACCACTTTGAAAAAAAGAAGGATAAAAATCATATAATCATCTTAATGGACTCTGAAACAGCAGTTGAAAAATTCAACATTTTTTCATAATAAAAACTCTCATCAAAGTTTGTATAGAGAGAACAGATATCAGCATAATAAAGGCCATTAATGGAGGAAATCAAGATGGCAGAGTGGGGGGACATGGAGCATTCCACCTCCCACTAAAACATCAGAGATGCTTCTTCATGTGGAACAGTTCTCACTGGGTGCCTGCTGAACACCAACACAATATCACATAGAATTAAAGTTACAGAGGGATCACCCCATGGCTGGGTAGGAAGAAAGAAAAAAAGAAGGGGATCAGGACAGGACTTGTGCACCTTGGAGGGAGCTTTGGAGGAGGAGAGGTTCCCTCACCCTGGTAACTCATTTGGCTGACTGGGAGATCAGCCGGTACAGAGTGGGAGATTTGGAGGCTTAGAGGAGAGTGCAGCAGCTGGCTTGCAGAGGGCAGAACTGACAGAGACCAGCACAGAAGGTCCTGACCACCTAGCTGCACTCTCCAGCATGAGATGTGCATCTGCTGGTGCATGTGAGGGCTGGGTGCTGAGACTCAATGTTAAGTGGATGGACCTGGGGAGAGAACGGAGGTTGGCTGTGCAAGGAGGGCCTGAAGATACTGGAGTGTTGTCTGGGCCACTGCTGGTGTTGTGCTCATGACAGAGCCTGGGTCTGCCATGAAAGCCCCATTGTTGGTACATGCACTAAGGGAAAAGTGGGTACTACTATAGCAACCTCACGGTCAGCATGCTCATAGAGGGTGCAGCTCTGCTTCTATATGCTATGGGAGCATACAAACACTGGTGTGTTGCCCACATGTGGAGGCTGGGCTGAAATCTGAGCCAATCCCCAGGGGCCGTGCCACTTTGGAATTAAGGCTAAAATCTGAGTCATGTCCCAGAGGCTGTGTGATCCATGGATTTACATGTCAACAGTGGCTTTGTGAGCTCAGCAAGTGAAAGAAATCTCAGCAGATTACTGGTGCTCCCATGGCTGGGGTGGGTCCATGGTTAGCAGCTGCAGGCTTTGCCTACATGTTTGCAGAGTCAGGGCCAGGGTCTAGGCTGATTCTGTAGCTTGCACAGTGGGTCCAAGTGTGAGACTACTGTAGTCCCAGTGCCTACTTTGGTGGATCTGTGCCTACAGATCTCTTGCTGGTGGTTTATGAACACAGTATTTGAAGGAGACCTGGGCCAATTGCCTGCATTCTGATGGATGAGATGAGGTAGAGAGCAGTGCAAACAACAGCGTACTTTGTGAGCCTGAACAACAGGTGACAGGCAACACCATAGAGTGCACTTCCTGGTGGACATCTTCTGTGAAGGAATACTTAGTGGTTCCTCTCTCAGTGGGAGGGATCCAATCCTGCCTACCTAACACTGCAGCTCAGAAACAGAACTGGGAGCTTCTACTCTAACAACTGGGGAGAAGATTCTGCCCCTAACAGTGCTGTGACTATGACAGAGCAAAGAGGAGACCCTGTTCAATATCTAGCTCAGGCACTGGTTACCACAACACCAATCACACCCCCTATCAAGGACATAACAGCCGTCACACACTGAGGAAAGATGTGGCAGGTAACCATATTAAAAACAGCCCTCACACCAAAAAATTAGGCTCATACAGGAGACACAGTGATGCTCTGATCTTACATAAAAACAACATTTCGAGACCACAGTAGATAACTGTCTAAACTCATAGAGACAGAGAAATATAAGTAAAATGAAGAAGAGGAACCATTCCCAATTAAAGATCAAGAGAATTCCCCTGAAAGAACAAACAATGAAACAGACCACTCCAGTCTACTAAACACTGAGTTCAAAAACGAAGTAATAAAACTACTGAAGGAATTAAGAAAAGCTATTTATACAAATGCAGATTACTGTAAAAATGAACTAGAAAATATAAAGCATAGTCAAATAAAATTATAAAACTCATTTGCCAAGAAGAAAGCTGAGCTAAAGGTAATAAATAGCAAACTGAATAATGTAGAATAACAAATAAGTGATCTGGAAGACAAACTAATGGAAATCACCCAATCAGAACAGCAGACAGAAATAAAAATGAAAGCAATATACAAGTCTTATAGGATAATATCAAGGGCACCAATCTATGCATAATAGAGATTCCAGAAGGAGAAGAAAGAGAAAAGGGGATTGAAAGTATATATGAAGAAATTATGGCTGAAAACTTCCCAAACCTAAAGAAGGAAACAGATATCCCTGCACAAGAAGCACAGATGGTCCCAAACATGATGAACCCAAACAGAGCTACAGCAAGACATATTAATATTTAAAATGACAAATGTTAAAGACAAAGAGAGGATTCTAAAGGCAGCAAAAGAAAAACAAAGAGCTATTTACAAGGGTACCTCAACAAGGCTATCAGCTAATTTCTCTACAAAAATGTTATAGGCCAGAAGGGAGTGACAAGATATATTCAAAGTCCTGAAAGGGAAAAACCTGCAACTTAGAATACTCTATCCAGCAAGATTATAATTTAGAATAGAAGGAGAGATAAAGAATTTCTCAGGCAAGCAAATACTAAAAAAATGCAGCAATACTAAGCCTAACCTAAAAGAAATATTGAAAGGTCTTCTTTAAATAGAAAAGAAGTAAAAATCTATAGGGAAGAGCAAATTTTCTCTTTGGAAAGTAAATCACTTAAATAAGCCAGTACACAGATTAAGAAAAAAATTTTTTTAATTTTATGATGGTGATGATAACTACAATGAACAGCAAAAGAATAAGCATTGAGATATAAAAGAGGATATCAAAACCATAAAATTTGGGGGAGGGAAGTAAGAAAATGTAGATTTTCTTAGAATGTGTTTGATCCTATATGACTACCAGTCTAAGGAAAGTAGATATAGCAATGGGTTAACATACTTGACAAATAGGGTAACCACAAATCAAAAGCATGTAGTAGATTCACAAAAACCAAGAGGAGGACACAAATAAAATACAAAAGAAAACTGTCAAACCACAAAAGGAAAAACAAAAAGTAAAAGAAAGGAACAAAAAAGAAATACAAAATCAACTGGAAAACAAGGTTTAAAAAGGCAATAAATACATATCTATTAATAATTACCTTAAATGTCAATTGACTAAATGCTCCAATAAAAAGACATACAGTGGCAGATTGGATAATAAAGAGGAGCCTAAAATATGATGCATACAAAAGACTTACTTTAGGGCAAAGGCACACATAGATTGAAAGTGAGGGGATGAAAAAAGATACTTCATGCAAAAGGAAATGCTAAGAAAGTGGGGGAAGTAATACTCATATTAGATAAAATAGACTTTAAAACAAAGGTAATAAAGAAAGATAAAGAAGGACACTATATAATGATAAAAGGATCAATACAAGAACAGGATATTACCCTCATTAATATATATGCACCCAGTGTAGGAGCATCTAACTACACAAAACAAATACTAACAGATATAAAGGGGAAAATTGATGGGAATACAATACTAGTAAGATATTTTAATACACCTCAGATATCAATGAACAGCTCTTCCAGACAGAAAATCAAGAAAGCAAAAGAGATTCTAAGTGTCATAATAGACCAGTTAGACTTAATTGATATTTTCAGGACATTACATCCAAAATAACCAGAATACATATTCTTTTCAAGTGCACATGGACACTCTCTAGGATAGATGATATACTAGGATGAAAACAAGCCTCAAAAAATTTAAGAAGATAGAAATTATTTCAAGCACTTTTTCTGACCACAACATCATGAAACTAGCAATCAAGAATAGAAAGAGAAATGAGGAAACAAAAGATTACATGGAGACTAAACAACATGTTACTGCAAAACCAATGAGTCACTAATGAAATCAAAAAGGAAATTAAAAAAATACCTGAGACAAATGACAATGAAAACACAACCATACAAAATCTATGGGATGCCCACAAAAGCAGTCCTAAGATGGAAGTTGATAGCCATAAAGCCCTTCCTCAAAAAGAAAAAAAAAAAAAGAAATCTCAAATAAACAACCTAACCTACCACATAGATAAATTAGAAAAAGAACAAATACAACCTAAACTCAGTGGAAGGAATAAAATAATAAAGATTAGAGAGGAAATACGTAAGATAGAGGTTAAAAAAAAAATCGAACAAATTAATAAAACCAAGATCTGGTTCTTTGAAAGGGTAAACAAAATTGACAGACCTCTGAGAAGGCTCACCAAGAGAAAAAGAAAGGATGTGAATAAACAAGAAATAAAAGGGGAAAAATAACAATGGATACCACAGAAGTACAAGAAACCATAAGAAAAGCCTAAAAAACAATTATATGGCAACAAATTGGACTACCTAGAAGAAATGGACAAGATCTTAGAAACATACAGCCCACCAAAACTGAATCAAGGTGAAATAGATAATTTGAACAGACCAATCGCTAGAAGTGAAATAGAATCTGTAATAATAATTTAAAAAATTCTCTGCAAACAAATGTCCAGGATCAAATGGCTTCACTGGGGAAATCTACCAAACATACAAAGAAGAACTTATACTAATCCTTTTCAAACTCTTCCAAGATACTGAAAGGATTGAACACTTCCAAATTCATTCTATGAAGCCACCATCACCCTGATACCAAAACCAGACAAAGACACTACCAAAAAAATTACAGGCCAATATCTTTCATGAATATAGATGTAAATTCTGAACAAAATATTAGCAAACTGAATTCAGCAACACATAAAAAAGATCATACATCATGATCAGGTTGGATTTATCTCAGTGTCACACGGAGAGTTCACCATATGAAAATCAATCAATGTGATACACCACATTAACAAAAGAAAAGACAAAGACCACATGATCATCTCAATAGATGCAGAAAAAGCATTTGATAAAATTCAACATTCATTCATGATAAAAACTCTTACCAAATTGTGTATAGAGGGTTCAACATAATGAAAGCTATTTATGAAAAATGCACAGTCAACGTAATACTCAATGGTGAAAAGCTGAAAGCCTTCCCACTAAAATAAGGAAGAAGAAAATGATGCCCACTCTCACCACGTCTTTTCAACATGGTATGTGAAGTCTCATCCACAGAAATCAGACAAGAAAAAGAATAAAATTTATCCAAATTGGAAGGGAAGAGGTAAAATCATCACTACATGTAGATGACATGAAACTATATGTAGAAAATCCTAAAGAGTCCAAATAAAAACTACTTAGAGCTGATAAATAAATTCAGCAAGGGAACAGGATGCAAGATTGACATACAGAAGTCTGTTGCATTTCTTTACAGTAACAATGAAATATCAAAAAGGAGAGTAAAACAATCATTTTTTAAGTCACTTCAAAAAAATAAAATATTTAGGAATATTTAGGAATAAACCTGAACAAGGAGGTGAAAGAGTTATATGCTGAGAACTATAAAACACTGATAAAGGAAACTGAAGATGACTTAAAGAAATGGAAATAAATTCCATGCTCTAGTACTGGAAGAATTAATACTGTTAAAATGGCCATACTACCCAAAGCAATATACAGATTTAATGTATTCCCTTTCAAATTATATATGATATTTTTCATAGAACAAGAAAAAATAATCCCAAAATTTATATGGAAACTTAAAGACCCAGAATTGCTAAAGCAATCCTGAGGAAAAAGAACAAAGATGGAGACAAAACATTCCCAGACTTCAGACAATACTACAAAGCTACAGTATCAAAACAGCATTGTATTGACACAAAAACAGACAAATGGCTGGAATGGAACAATATAGAGAGCCCAGAAATAAACCCACATACCTAAGGTCAATTAAATTTTTTCAAAAAGATAAGAATATACAATGGAGAAAAAAATAGTCTCTTCAGCAAGTGGTGTTGGGGAAGCTGGACAGCTGCATGTAAATCAATGAAGTTAGAAGACTCTCTCGCACCACACACATCAAAAAACTCAAAATGGCTTAAAGATTTAAATATAAGATAAGACACCGTAAAACTCCTAGTAGAGAACATAGGCAAAACATTCTCTGACATAAATTATAGCAATATTTTCTTAGGTCAGTCTCCCAAGGAAATAGATACAAAAGCAAAAATAAACAAATGAGATCTAATAAAACGTATAAGCCTTTGCACAGCAAAGGAAATCATAAACAAAATAAAAATACTATCTAAGGACTGGGAGAAAATATTTGCAAGCCCTGTGACTGACAAAGGTTTAATTTCTAAAATATACAAACAGCTCATACAACTCAATAACAAACATCCAAAAAAAAAGCAATAAGAAAAGAGAGAGAAGGCCTAAATAGACATTTCTCCAAAGAAGAGATGCAAATGGCCAAGAGGCACATGAAAAGATGCTCAACATCACCAATTATTAGAGAAATGCAAATCAAAACTACGATGAAGTATCACCTGAAACCAGTCAGAATGACCATCATCAAAAAGTCTACAAATAATAAATGTTGGAAAGGGTGTGAAGAAAATGAAACCGTTGTGTGCTGTTGATAGGAAAGTAATCAGTGCAGCTACTATGGAAAACAATATAGAGTTTCCTTAAGAAACTAAAACCAGAGCTACCATAGGATCCAGCAATCTCACTCCAAGGAATATATCCAGAAAAGATGAAAACTCTAATTAGAAAAGATACATGCAGCCCAATGTTCATAGCAGCACTATTTACAACAGCAAAGACATGGACGCAACCTAAGTGCTCATCAACAGATAAATGGATAAAGATGTGGTACATATACAATGTAATATTACTCAGCCATAAAAAGAATGAAACACTGGCATTTGCAGCAACATGGATGGACCCAGAGAACATCATACTAAGTGAAGTATGTCCAACAGAGAAAGACAAATACTGTATGATATCACGTATATGTGGAATACACAGATTAATACAAATGAAGTTACTTAGAAAACAGAAACAGACTCACAGACATAGAAAATAAACTTAGAGTTACAAAAGGGGAAAGGGAGGGAAGAATACATTAGGAGTTTGGGGTTAACAGAAACACAGTACCATATATAAAATTCCTAAACATCCAGAATTTACTGTAGAGCACATGGAACTATAGTCATATCTTGTAGTAATCTGTAATGGAAAATAAACTGAGAAATATATATATATATAACTCAATCACTGCTGTCACTTGAACCTAACATAATATTGTAAATCAACTATATTTCAATTTAAAAAAACAAAAAATTAAACATAGGCAGAAGACCTGATAGATTATTTTTCTCCCCAAAAATAAAAACATACAGAATGCTAACAGGAATGTGAAAAAATGTAAGACATGGTGAATCATCACATAAATGCAAATCAAAACAACAATGAAGCATCACCTCACACCTGCCAAATGGGTATGATCAAAAAGTCTACATATAAAATTGTTGTGGAGTATGTAGACAAAAGGGATCTCTAGTACATTTTTGGTGGCATTGTAAATTGATGCAGCCACTATACAAAATATTGGGACCGTCCTCAAAAAGTAAAAATAGAACTACAGTATGATCCAGAATTTCTACTGCTGGGTATATATTGGAAGAAAATGAAAACATCATTGTCAAAAAATACACACACCCCAATGTTCATAGCACCACTATTTACAATTGCCAAGATATGGATATTTGAAAGGAACCTAAGTGCATATTGACAGAAAAAGAAAATGTGCCATATATATATAATAAATATTATATTTTATATATTAGTAATTATATATAAATATTCATAACATATAATTATACTTTGTATATTATAAAATTATTATAATTTTATATTATAATACATTTAATATATCATGTGAAGTATATTTATTATTTATAATATATTATGTATAATATATGTAATATTTATATTATATATTAATATATAGAATATTACATATATATAATATAAAACATTGATATGATACATATAATATATAATACAGTATATATTATATACTTTATATATAAAATGTAATAATAGTATATATAATATTTAAATTTGTATATAATATATATTATATTGTAAGATATAATATACATTATAATATACAATAGACATTATAATATATAATGTAGTATATATTGATATATAATTTATATAAAATATTTATGTAATATGTTACATATTACATATTATTATAAACTATGTAATATACTTATTTTAAATTATATATAAAATGATATAATTATACATTAATCATATTATAATATATATTATATATAATATGTTAATATATTATTTATAATTATACATATATTATAAATATTCTATATAATATATTATATAGAATGGAACATATAATATATATTCTATATATTATTATATATTACAAACCAATATAGTGTGTATTGTTTATTTTATATACTATATTATGATATTACCATATATAATATTGTGTATATTATATTGTATTATGTATATTATATATCATGTTTATTCTATTAATATACATATATAATATATACATTGATATATTATATATAATACATATATTAATTCACATATATTATTAAATGAATATAATACATATTATATATTATATATTATATATTACTATATAATATATAGTATATATTATGATGTACATGGTATATATAATATATTATTAGTATAATTATAGCATAAAGTAATTATACATTATAATGTATATAATATATATGAATATTTATATCATTATATATATTTATGTATAAGTATACATATTTATATATATTAATATATTTATATAATAGAATATAAATAATGTAATATATACATTATATATTATATATCATAATATATATTATTTTTGTTTATAATATATAATTATTTAATGTATATTATATATTTTATATATATATAATATAAATAATATATACATTATATAATGTAGTATAATTGTATAATATTATATAAATTATATACTATATAAAATAGTATTATAAGTTTATATGGTATAATATTTTTAATATAATATATTAATATTATACTATTAGGTTTTATATAATATATAATACATATAATATATTAATCATAATTAATATATAATATGTGATATACTTAATACATATAATATAAAATATCAAATATAATGTAACATAATAATATGTATTTCTTATTATATTATATAATATAATTAATTACTCATATAATTACATAATTATGTTAAGTATATATGTTATATATAATTATTATATTATTATATATAATTATATTATAATATAACGTAATTAATTATTATAATTTTATATTATTTAAAAATATATTTATTATAAACCATTATAATTAATATAATATATATGATATGCAGTTATAGATTATAATATATATTATATACCATATATAATATATATATCATAATATAAAATATATGTAATTGTTCATATATATACAACAATGATATATTCTATAGCATTGTGGAATATAGTCTTTATTTTGTAATTACTTTTAATTTATAATCTGTTAATATATTGAATCACTCTTTTATATCTGAGTCTAGCAAAGTATTGTAAATTTTGTAAATCAATAGAAAATAAAATAAAGTCAATTATGTTGCATTTTGTGATAAGTTATTAAAAATGAGGTGAAGGCTTCAGTTACTCTGAAGTCTTTAGATCCTTCCTTCTATTGTAGTGCTTTGCTGTCTACCCCAACTGCTTTAAATTCTTCAAGGGTGCATCATGTCTTATATCCATAACCATGTTTTTGTAGCAAATACACACTTTTAAGCTGTTATGAGGAGCTTAATAAATAAAGGTTTTAATTTTAAATGGAACACAGTAGAAGGAGGGATTTGTCAAATGTCAAGTGTTTCAAGGTCAAGATTATTAAAGTATATGACTTTGATAAGCAACTTCACCTCCTTTGACACCCAATTTTCTCATGTCAAATAGAAGAAAAGTAATAGAATACCACCAGTACCTTCCACTTCCATTTTCCTATAAACTTTATTCTCACTTTTTTAGCCACCAAATTATTCTTCCTTTATGTTACTTTTGCCCAGAAAAACAATAGCAGTAGATGATATGATCTGTGACATGTAATCCAACAAAGTTCCCAGCAAGGACATGGACATGTTTTTATGTAGAAATATAACTCTATGCTAATTTTTCTTCCTCATGCTTCCAAACCAAGCAGGCTGTTATTTTAAGAATATTACCTGTGATTTTTTCAAGGAAGCAAGATTCAGGGAAAATTCAACTAATTGCACTTGAGATATAACAAAGGAAAATTTGCCTTTTAAGTCAATAGTACTTAAACCTTGCCCTAGTGTAATTATACTGTATTCTGTTGCTTGGGATGGCTTCTCATTCATAAAAATAACATTTGGGTTTTAAGTGAAATCAAGGATCTGTATAGTGCCATATGCCACAGTAGCAATTCCATGGTAGCCGTTTTTAATCACAGTTGCTTTCAGAAGACTCTGTTGTTATGGAGGAGAGAAAAAAATTAAACAATGATAGCAGTACAAGGAAGTTTGTGGTTTTCAGAATTTCCAATACTTTGAAATACTTCTTATTTTAAAAAAATCCCTTGGGAGATATTTACTTCATAAAAATGAAGTATCATGACATAAGAATTACTAGATGTTTAAACTTATATTACTGAGGTGGATTGGCCAAGATGGTGGAGTAGAAAGGCCCTGAGCTCACCTATTCTCACAGGCCACCAAAATTACAACTATTTGCAGAACAGCCATCAATGGAAAAGACCAGAACCTACCAGAAAAGATCTTCTACAACCAAAGGTATAAAGAAGAGACTTAACAAGATGCATAGGAGTGGTGGAGTCACTATATAGTCAAGTCCTATACCCCTGGGTGGACCACTTACAAGTGGGAGAACAATTTCGATTGCAGAGGTTCACCCAAAGGAGTGACAGGACTTTTGGCTTTGAAGGCCAGTCGGTCTTACTTTTGAGAGTCCTAGAGAGTTGGAGGAAATAGAGACTTCACTCTTAAAGGGTGCACACAAAGTCTCACACAGTCTGGGACACCAGGACCAAGAAGTAATTTCATAGGCGCCTGGGTCAGACCTACCTGCTAATCTTGAAGACTTTTTCAGAGAGGCAGGAAGCAACTGTAGCTCACCTTGGGGACATAGACAATGGTGGCAGACATTTTTGGGAGCTCCTTCTACCACATGGGCACTGGTGCTGGCAAGCTCCATGCTGGGATACATCAAGTCAGGAAACTAACTAGGCAGGGACACAGTCCCACTCACCAGCAGACAGGCTGCCATTAGAATTCCTGAGCACACAGCTGCATCTGCCCATTAGAGAGCCAAGACCCAGCTCCACACATGAGTATGTGGGCCTTAGACATGAGACCCCCCAGAACCATTCAGCTGGAAACCCTTGAACCCAGCTGCACCCACCAGTGGGTAGACACCAGCCCCAGAATACTCTGGGCCCTTTTTCTCCCATCCAGGGTGACTGCTTTAACATTTGGCCCAGCCCCACCTACCAGGGGAAGGAAACCAGCAGCAAGAAAACTGCAGACTCATATTCTACAGATCCAGTCCATTGACCAGTAGGCCAGATGGTACACTGGGACTGACTGGGCCCTAGTCTCACTCAACAGCAAGCCTTCTCTAACCTCAGGCCCAGTTTCACCCACGAGCAGATAGAATCCAGTTGCAAAAAACTGCAGTCCCACAGCCTGAGGAACTGGCCTGCCTACCAGCAGATCAGACTCTGAGGCCACTTGGGCCACAGCCACATCCATCAGTGAGGCTGCTGTAGCCTCTGGAGGAGCCTCACCCACCAGGGGGCAGATACAAGCCACAAGAAAACCACAGCACCATGGCCTGTGATACTGGCCCACCCACAAGCAGGCTAGATCTTGCCCTAGGACTAGCTGAGATTTGGACCCACTCATTAGCATGTTACCACAAGCTTCAAAACAACTTGGTCCCAAAGCCAACTGGGTTAGTAACCAGCTCCACCCATAAGCAATCTGACACCAACTCTGAGATCCCTGGGCCTTGCAACCAGATCCCAGGATCCAGCTCTGCCCAACTGTAGGTTGGCACCAGTCCCAAAACCTGGCTTCACCTGTGGGTGGGTAAGAGCCCTGGGGTCTCCTGGACTTGATGTCACCAACCAGTAATCCAGAAATAGCCTGAGGGACTCCCAGGGTCCCATAATCAGCTGTCTCATGACCCAGTACCCCTAACCAGCAGCTGACAGTCTCCACACAAAGCATGACATGGCAACCAACTGAACTGGGAGTCAACAAGGCCAAAAAAAGAAAAAAACACCCACATAGTCAGCACACCACAACAGAAAGACACAAGCAGCCCTTGTAGGAGCAATTTATAGAGCATATAGCTCTGATGACAAGAAGGGAGTGCACTGCTGGGACATATAGAATGTCTCCTACAAAAGGTCACTTCTCCAAAGTGCATAAGGATAACCAACCTACTAGATACATAAAAATAGAAACAAGTTTGGCAAAATAAGTCAATAGAGAAATATTTTCCAAATGAAGGCAAAAGATAAAGCAAAAGAAGAACTTATTGAAGTAGATATAGACAATCTACCTGATAAATAGTTCAGGATAGTGATTGTAAAGATGATAAAAGAACTCAGAAGAAGAATCAATGCACAGAGCAAGAAATTAGAAGTTTTTCACAAAGAGTTAGAAAATATAAAGAAGAACAAGTATAGATGAAGAATACAATAACAGAAATGCAAAATACACTAGAAGGAATCAACACTGCACTAAATGATACAGAAGAACAGATCAGTGAGCTGGAACATGGTAGTGGAAATTACTGTTGCTGACCAGAAAAAAAGGGGGAAAAAAGAAATGAGGATAGTTTAAGAGACATTGGGGACACCATCAAGGACACTATAAGGGTTCCAGAAGGAGGAGAGAGAAAGGGGCTGAGAACATAATTGAAGATATAATACCTGAAAACTTCCCAAACCTGGTAAAGGAAATGGACAGCCAAGTCCAGGGAGTGCAGAGAATCCCATACAAGAATAACCCTAAAGGGAACACAACAGACGCCTTGTAATTGAAATGGCAAACTGAAGAAATCAAACAGGAAATTTAAAAAAAACACTTGGAGGCAAGGAAAACAAAAACACAATGAAGCAAAAATCTATGTGACGCATCAAAAGTAGTTCTAAGAGGGAAGTTTAGAGTGATACAGCTTACCTCAGGAAACAAGAAAAATCTCAAATAAACAACATAAATTTACACTTGAAGGAACTAGAAAAAGAAGAACAAACCAAACCCAGAGTTAGAACAAGGAAAGAATTTATAAAGATCAAAGCAGGAAAAAAAAAAAAAAAAAAGAAATGGAGACTGAAAAAATAATTGAAAACATCAATGAAACTAAGAGCTTGTTCTTGGAAAATATAAACAAAATTAATAAATTTGTATCCAAACTTATCAGCAAATAAAGGGTGAGGATGCAAATCAATAAAAGCAGAAATGAAAAAGGAGAAGTTGCAACCAACGCCACAAAAATACAAGGATCATAAAAGACCAATACAAACAACTATATGCCAATAATAGACAAACTAGAAGAAATGGTCAATTTCCTAGAAATGTACAATCTCCCAATACTGAACCATGAAGAAATAGAAAATATGAACAGACCAACTACCAGTAGTGAAATTGAATCAGTAATAGAAAAACTCTCAATAAACAAAAGTCCAAGACCAAATGGCTCCACAGGTGAGTTCTACTAAACATTTAGAGAAGAGTTAACCCTTATCCCCCTCAAACTCTTCCAAGGAATTGAAGAGGAAGAAACACTTCCAAACTGATTCTACAAGGCCAGCATCACCCTGATATCAAAATCAGACAAAGTTATCACAAAAAAAGAAAATTACATATCAATATCACTGATGAACAGAGATGCAAAAATCCTTAACAAAATACTAGCAAACCAAACCTAACAATGCATCAGAAGGGTCATACACCATGATCAAGTGTAATCAAGTGAGATTTATTACAGGGGGAGACAATAATTTTTCAATATCTGCAAATCAATCAAAGTGTAATTAAAGAATAACAAATTTAAGTGATAAATCATCTTAATAGATGGAGGAAAAGATTTTGATAAAATTCAACACCTGTTAACAGTGAAAACTCTCCAGAATGTGGGCATAGAGGGAATATAACTTATAATAAAGGCCAGATGTGACAAACCCACAGGTAACATCATACTCAATGGTGAAAAGCTGAAAGCATTTCCTCTAAGATCAAGAACAACATAAGGATATTCACTCACCACTTTTATTTAACACAGTATTGGAGGTCCTAGCTACAACAATCAGACAAGAAAAAGAAATAAAAAGAATCCAAAGATGAAAGGAAGAAGTAAAACTGTTACTGTGTGCAGATGACATAATACCATACATAGAAAATCATAAAGAAACGACCAAAAAACTGCTAGACCTCTTCAGTGAATTTGGTAGAGTTGCAGGATACAAAATTAATATACAGAAGTCAGTTGCATTTCTATACACTAACAACAAACTATCAAAAAGAGTATTAAGAAAGCAATCTTATTTACAATCACAGCAAAAAGAATAAAATACCCAGGAATAAACCTACCTAAAGGAAGTTAAAGACCTGTACTGAGAAAACTATAAGATACATGAAATAAACTGAAGACAACACAAATAGATGGAAATGTATACCATGTTCATGGATTGGAAAAATTAAGTATTGTTAAAATGACCATCCTACCAAAGGAAATCTACAGAGTCAATGCAGTTCCTTTCAAAATACCAATGGTATTTTTCACTGAACTAGAACAAATAATTTAAAAAATTGTATGGAGACAAAAAAGACCCTGATGAGCCAAAATAATCTTTAGAAATAAGAACAGAGGTGGAGGAATTACACTACCTGACTTCAAACTATAATGCAGAGCTGGTCATCAAAAGAGTACAATACTGACACAATAAAGTCACATAGATCAATGAAGAGAGAGAATTCAGGAATAAACCCATGTGCTTATGATCAATTAGTCTACAACAAAGGAGGCAACAATATACAGTGGAGAAAAGACAATCTCTTCAATAAATGGTGCTGGGAAAACTGTACAGCTACATATAAAGAAATGAAATTCTCTACAAAAATAAACAGAAAATGGATTAAAGATCTAAATTTAAAACTGCAAACCAAAAAACTCTTAGAAGAAAACATAGGCAGAACAACCTTTGACATAAATTGCTGCAACACTTTTTTTGTATCTGTCTCCCAAGGGAAAGGAAACAAAAGCACAAATAAACAAATGAGACCTAATTAAACTTACAACCTTTTTCACAGCAAAGGAAACCATCAACAAAACAAAACGACAAACTATGGAATGGGAGGAATATTTGCAAATGATATGATCAATAAAGGGTTAATATCCAAACTATAAGAGCTCCTACAACTCAATGCCAAACAAGCAAACAAAAAACCAATTAAAATTGAGCAGAAGATTTGAATAGAAATTTTTCCGAAGAAGACATACAGGTGTCCCATAGGCACATGAAAATATGGTCAACATTGTTAATCATCAAAGAAATGCAAATCAAAACCTCAATGAGATATTACTGCACACCTGTCAGAATGGTTATCATCATAAAGACTGCAAATAATATCTGTGGGTGAAGATGTGGAGAAAAGGAAACCCTTATACACTGTTGGTTGGAATTTAAATTGGTGAAGCCACGATGGAAAACAGTGGAGATTCCTCAGAAAACGAAAAACAGAATCACCATATGACCCTTACATTCCACTCCTGGGTATATATCTGGAAAAAACAAAAACATTAATTCAAAAAGTTACATGCACCCCAGTGTTCACAGTAGCATTATTTACAGTAGCCAAGATATGGAAGCAACTTAATTGTCCATCAAAAAATTGAAGGAGGGGCTTCCCTGGTGGCGCAGTGGTTGAGAGTCCACCTGCCGATGCAGGGGACGCGGGTTCATGCCCCAGTCCGGGAGGATCCCACGTGCCGCGGAGCGGCTGGGCCCGTGAGCCATGGCTGCTGAGCCTGCACATCCAGAACCTGTGCTCCGCAAAGGGAGAGGCCACAGCAGTGAGAGGCCTGCGTACCACCAAAAAAAAAAAAAAATTGAAGGGTATAGAAGTGCTATGTATATACAATGGAATACTACTTAGCCATAAAAGGAGTGCAATTTTGCCATTTGCAACAAAGTGGATGAACTTGGCAAATATTATGCTAAGTCAAATAAGACAGAGAAAGAAATTCTGTATGATATTAGTTATATGTGAAATCTAAAAAATGAAATTAGTGAATACAAGAGAAAAGAGACTCACAGATATAGAGAGCAAACTACTGGTTACCAATGGGTAGAAGGAAGACGGGAGGTCAAAGATAGGGTAGATTAAGAAGTACAAACTACTATGTAAAAAATAAATAAACTACAAGGATATATTATACAACACAGGGAATATAGCCATTATTTCATAATGACTGTAAATAGAATATACTTTTTTAAAAGAAATAATACAAAAAATATTCATGAGATTATATTAAAGCAATATTTTAGAAAAGTTATTCACTACATATAATTGAAGTATTTAATATTATTAAGTAAAAGTTAATACCATATATATAAATTACATATATTTATCTCACATTTTCCTTAATGATTTATTAGATACTTAGGTTACTCCAATTTTATTTATTATAAACACAAAACTATGACAGTATTATTCTCATTTCAAAATAGAAATGTCTTGGGAATTTCCTGGCAGTCCAGTGGTTAGGACTCAGCGCTTTCACTGAGAGGGCCAGGTTCGACCCCTGGTAGGGGAACTAAAATTCCACATGCTGTGCAGTGTGGCAAAAAAAAAAAAGTCATATATTTTCTATAATGATTACAAATAACTAAAATTTTATACAATTTGAGTCATTTATTATAACTAATATTGACATAATTGCTAAAAGTTTGAGCCATAAAATCAACCACCAGTCAAAAAAGGAGAAAAATAAATCAGATATTTATAAATATGAACTAATTTGATTACTGGGTTGGAATGAGAATATTAACATACTTTAATTTACTCTGATCTGAATGAATCTTTTCTAAAATGAAACATCATAACTTTGCTTATACTTCCTGTGGCACTGAAAATACTTTTCAGTTTTACTTTTTTTTCTAGCTAATTTAATAAGTGTTGCAAAGTAAGAAAATGTCTCAATTGTCAGAGAGGAACTTACATTATCATTATTGATAACAAGTCAGTAAAATTATGTTAATTTTTAAAATATTTTTAAAGTAATTTAAATAAATATTTTAAAAAACTTTACTGAATTTGAATTTGACATAGAATACTCTTCCCTTTCAACAGAATCTGCAAAATAAGCATTAACATATGCTTCAATTTCATCTTTTACTTTTTAAAATATTTTTTAAATCAATTTTTACTGGAGTATAGTTATTTACAATGTTGTGTTAGTTCCTGCTCTACAGCAAAGTGAATTTGTTTTATATATATATATATATATATATATATATATATATGTGTGTGTGTGTGTGTGTGTGTGTATACATAAATATATATGTGTTTATATATATATATATATATATATATATATATATATCTCCACTCTTTTTTAGATTCTTTTGCCATATAGGTCATTACAGAGTATTGAGCAGAGTTCCCTGTGCTATACAGTAGGTTCTTATTAGTTATCTATTTTATATATAGTAGTGTGTATATGTCAATCCCAATCTCCCAATTTATCCCTTCTCCCTTTTCCCCCTTGGTAACCATAAGTCTGTGACTCTATTTCTGTTTTGTAGGTAAGTTCCTTTGTTAATTTAAATTCTGACCAACTAAGCTCCAAGTCCACAAGTTCTTGGCCTAAGCCTTGTACTTGGAATCCTCTAAATTACCTAGCAATTACTGGACAAAAAATAATTGAATAATCATTGGCTTCAACTTACATTTTTCATGATGCTATTTGGAAAATAAAAAAACAGGTAACTTGATGAAGTATGCCTCATCTTCTTCCCATGCTTCCTACTTTTCTCTCATTTTCCATTCTTACCTTATATGGAAAAATAGAGAGGAAGGATCTTTGTTTTAGACATGTTTTCAAGAATTTAATTGAGTAAAGAGGGATATAGCATAATAACTTTGTAGACAATCATTTCCCACATTTGTCTTTATTATCTATATACACAAACACACAATCACAGATGGACATTATTTATCTTTTTCCCTGAGTCCCACTACTATATTGATTTCAATCCGTGGTCTTTAAAATTTAAAACCAATTTCTTTCAAGTGTGAGATATTTAATTAGTGTCTCCTGAGGTAATTTACTGAAAAAAAAAATGAAAAAGGACAGAAAAGAATTCTGGTTATTATGAAAATATAGGCATTGGAAACTTCTGTATCTTCTCTTAAGATCTACCACAGAAGCAACGAGCCCTATTGTCCATATGTAAGATTGGA
Source organism: Phocoena phocoena (assembly GCF_963924675.1). Taxonomy (NCBI): domain Eukaryota; kingdom Metazoa; phylum Chordata; class Mammalia; order Artiodactyla; family Phocoenidae; genus Phocoena; species Phocoena phocoena. Next base: position 74,057,629 of record NC_089229.1, on the reverse strand, counting down.
AGTGTATCTCCCTATACATTCTCTTTTTCACATTCTCTTTTTCTACCTCTTCATCTTCCTTATGAAAATGATTCACCCTCTTTCTTAACTCTCTTCTTTATGAAAGAGGGTCAAGGAGTGAAAATGTAAAGTCAACTAATATGGGGACAGAAGAAATGTTCTTAGCAGTAACCTCACAGGAATCTATGGTATAGTGTCTGTTTCTTGAATACCCATTTTTGATTTTTAAAATGTGGCTGCTTTGAATATATTTATCAGTGCATATAGTGAATATTTATCTTCTTAACATAGAAGTCATTTCTGTTGTTCTAAGGAAAGATTTTTCTATAGTTTGCTGATCTATGAGATCTGACTGAAGGATAAAATGGGTATAATAAGAGAAAAATGAATGAACAAAGCCATTCATATTGTACCTTAGCCAGCTAAGTCTTGACCTGTTTTCTTAGTTCAAGCTATACCTCCTCCTCTGCTATATATCATTCTTCAAACTATGATCTATTTCTCCTCACAAGAGAATCTCAGTGGTTTTTCCTTCCTCTAGCCTACAACTATTCCATACAGCCAGTTTCTTACAAATTTCCTTTGAAAGTTTGATTCCTTAAAACTGGAATCTATATTCCTTCTAAAGTGGGAATAAATTAATAAGAAAAAGATCTTTTAGCATATTGACAAAATAAATGTCTTCCTCCCTCAGTTAACTGTAGTGTATTCTCTTAACACCCTCCTGAAGATAATATATAAATATAGTGTATTTTGTTAACACCTTTCTGGAGATAATGATCTAATCTGTTTCTTAACCCATAGGAGTATCCAGATATAAGGGAAATTTCAGATTCCTGGACAGTAATATTGGGGAAAACAGAATCTTGCCACGGTGTCTATTATATCATACTTAGTTTGTTGGTCTATGTCTCCAGTCTTAATTTTAAGTAAAGTCACATTGAAATCTAGAACATTTCAGCTGTCGTTGGTCTACTTACCAACAGTGTCACCATCACCCCAGAAAAAGGACCCCTGTTCATCTAGAGCAATTATGAGGCCAAAAGGATTCAGATGGCTATAGAAAAAATGTAAAATTGCATTTTCAGAGTTAGAAGGATCTAACTCTGACCATTTAATAGAACTATCTAGAAAAATGTTAAATCCTTTCTTAATCATCTTTGCCAAATGTCCACTTTGTTTATCCTTGGATACCTCCAATATCAGGAAAATTTAAACATCCTTAAGCAAACTATTTCTACTCTCAACAGATCAATTTAGGGGGGAAAAATGATAGCAATAGCACAGACCTCTCAACTGCCTTCCACTGGAGAAAAATGTGAAGGTTTTCACAATTAGTAACGTTATAAAATAATTATTATTCCTTTCTAATTGAAGATGCACCTCTCAGTTTCTTTGGCTTATCTACAACCAAGAGAATGTTATGACAAAATTGCCAAAGTCATTGGGTCTGGAAACCTGTAAGCTGATGTCAAAGTATGACCAATGGGATTCCAGGAAAATAAAGCTTGAACAGTAATTTGGAGAGTCTGCTCTACACTGGAAATTGTATTAATATCTCAGGAGCAAGGATGACAGAATCCATGTGCTCCATTTTTGTGATTCCACTGTGGAGACAGGACTCAAGGATTTGATTCTAATCACTCGATAAGAGAAAATTGCTTAATGAAAAAAGAACTACACAATGTAAGTGATAAACTTACTTTTGCAGTTGAATTAGTGAGAATTTCTTTAAGGGAAATATTTTGGCTTCATATGAAATACACTTTTTTCATTAAATTTTTCTATTTGAAGTGAAAAGTTAGGCATGAGATCCTCTCTTCATTCATGGCAACGAACAATACACTAACTAGAAATTCGACTAGAGCTATTATTCAAGTTAGTGTTTGGAAAGTATGGATCTAGTATCTAGGTTGATGGGGTCCTTAGGTTCTTTTCAATGTTTCAGAAATGTCCAGTTAAAACTTCTCTCTGATAATGATGTATATTTTAGCAGATTTTACTTTATATTTTAGCTGATTCTAATTCTTTGTTTTTAGATTTTGGTTGCACTATAGTGGATTTACAATGTTGTTTTCATTTTTGCCATACAGCAAAATGAATCATTTATATATATACATATACCCACCCTTTTTAGATTCTTTTCCATATAGGTCATTACAAGTTTTCAGAAGAGTTCACTGTGCTATAAATTAAGTCCTTATTAGTTATCTATTTTATATATAGTGTTGTATATATGTCAATCCCAATCTCCCAATTTATCCCTGCACCCCCCCCCACCGCTTTCCCCCCTGGTAACCATAAGTTGTTTTCTACATCTGTGACTCTATTTCTGTTTTGTAAATGAATTCATTTGTACCATTTTTTTTAAAAATCCACATATGCGATATTATATGATATTTATCTTTCTGTCTGACTCAGTATGGCAATTTCTAGGTCCATCCATGTTGCTGCAAAATGTAATTAATTCATTACTTTTTTATGGCTGAGTAATATTCCATTGTATATATTTACCATATCTTCTTTATTCATTCTTCTGTTGATGGACATTTAGGATGCTTCCATGTCCTGGTTATTGTAAATAGTGCTGCAATGAATATGTGGGTGCATGTATTGCTTTGAATTATGGTTTTCTCTGGATATATGCCCAGGAGTAAAATTGCAGGATCATATGGTAGCTCTAATTTTAGTTTTTGAAGGAACCTCCATACTGTTCTCCAAAGCGCCTGTGCCAACTTACATTCCCACCAACAGTTTTAAGAGTGTTCTCTTTCCTCCACACCCTCTCCAGCATTATACTCTTTGTAGATTTTTTGATGCTGGCCATTCTGACTGGTGAGAGGTGATACTTCATTGACGTTTTGATTTGCGTTTCTCTAATAATTAGTGATGTTGAGCATCTTTTCATGTGCTTTTTGGCCATCTGTATGTCTTCTTCACAGAGATGTTTGTTTGGGTCTTCTGCCCATTTTTTGATTGGTTTCATTGTTTTTTGACATTGAGCTGCATGAGCTGATTGATATTTTGGAGATTAACCCCTGTTGAGGATTTTTGCATTTATGTTTATCAGTCATTTACAAATGTTTTCTCCAATTCTGTGGGTTGTCTTTTCATTTTGTTTTTGGTTTCCTTTGTTGTGCAAAAGCTTTTAAATTTCATTAGGTTCCACTTGTTTATTTTGTTTTTATTTTCACTATTCTAGGAGGTAGATCATAATAGGTCTCGCTGTGAGCTGGATGGACCTAGAGTCTGTCATACAGAGTGAAGTAAGTCAGAAAGAGAAAAACAGATACTGTATGCTAACA